>NW_005842555.1:441068-472166 GCF_000455745.1 Alligator sinensis
TCCATCTATATTCTCTCTATTTCCCTTTTGATCTATATCTATAGCTATAGCTATAGCTATATCGATGTGTGTGTGTGTGTATTGTGTGTGTATATGCATATATACACACAAACACGTACATGTCATTCAAATCACTCTATACACATGCACACACGTATAGATATATATAGATATCTATCAATATAACAACTATCTATATCTAGATTGATATATGTGTGTGCATGTGTATAGAGTGATTCGAATTACATGCATGTCGTGTGTGTGTATATATACATATATATATACACGCGCACACATACAATACTATATATAGTATACAATATATACATACACACAATACTATATATATATTATATAGTCTATAGTATAGAATATATATATATATATATACACACGCACACACACACATATACACATATACACACACACATACACACATAGGTATAGATATAGATATAGATCAAAAGGGAGAGAGAGAAAATATAGATGGAGGATTTTCCTGAAAAATTATGTTTCCAGGCCACATACATGCACACAATACAATACATACATACATAGACGTATCCACACACATACACATGCACAGATATATTAAACTGATGATCCCAGAAGGACACACAGCATCAGCTGAGCTGGATTCATAGAGTCATTTGCTACCGCATTACCCCTGCTTTATGCTGGTGTTAACTCCGCTGGCTCCTATGCACCTAGGCTAGCACTAAGTTACTGTCATGCAGCGATGACTCCAACAAGAAAAAAGCTTGTGCTGTAGCTCCATCAAATAATCCAATAGTTGATGCTTGCTGTAGAGGAGGGTGCTGGGGAAAAGGAGGCATATCATAGGCACGTTGCAAATGTATATGCTGCTGGCAAGGTCATGGGAAAGAGGATGCCTTGTGTGTTTAGGGTAGGGCAGCAGACATGAGCACGGACCCCATGTAGCACCGGCCCACCCAGAACCACAGCTTTTCCTGCTTTCCATATTGTCTTGCCATTGCTAGCCCTTCAAGTCTGCAGCCAACAAGCCTTAGGTTGGCTCCAAGCAGGGATAAGCACAAATCACAGTTGTCCTCTCCATGTGCCTCGTTCCGATGTGTGACTATCCGGTGATGAAATGGGGTGAATCTGCACAGGAGGAGGCCTTCCAGTTGTGAAAAAGGGAATGATAGAAACTACAGGAGGCAGCCAACAAGGCAGCGACTGAACTGTAGAGAAGCAGGGAAGCAGGATCAGTCTGTACCCAAGTCTTGGGGTGGCAAACTGATTCATCAGCATCTTTGTCTTTGCTCACGGTTGTACATCTTCATTGGGGCACCGAAGGGCAGGTGCCCGCTCTGCACCAGTCTCCCTGGGCACCTGCTCCACACGTGATGGGCACGGCCTGTTTCTCCTGAGCAGCTATTTGAGGAGCACTTTGAGGTCCCTCTGAACCTCACTTGGCTGGGTGGTTACTCACCGCCCGTGGGTAACTTCCTCCCGGTAACCCCCCGGTCTCAGGTAGGGACCACTAAGTGGATGCTCATAGTCTGCCCATTGCACAGTGTCATGTTTGCATCATCCTTGGCATGAGACTGAACAAAAACTTGACTTCTCTGCAAAGAATCACTTTGTGCAGCTGAGACTTGCACACAGGCCCGTGCTGGGAGGAAAAATTATTTATCAAAGTGACTGCAGCCAGTGCCCCTGTCGCCAGCATTCCCGCCACCTCCAGAGCCCAATTCGGGGAATCATTACTCATTTTTCAGGCAGGAAAAGCTTCCATTGCCCTCATGCACTCAGGCTGAAGCCAAGAGGAACTTGGCCTGAGAATACAGAGGAATGACTCTCGAATCTGGGCCTCCATCACTTGTGGTTGACCTATCTCGTCCGTGGAGCGTTAATCACTTGCTTGAGTCATGGACCGCGATGGTAAACTCCCACAACTCTCCAGGAGCGATGGAACCTGCCTCCTCTTTGGCTCCTGGACTATAAAGCATGCCTTGTGAACTTGGACTATTCCGGTGAGGCTTTTTAGATTTTAAGAGATTTTTTTTTTTTTTTTTTGTTCCTTCCTTAAAAAACAAAATAAAGCCTCATGGAAGGAGTTTATCTAAGCCGTTTGCATTCTTGGTGTGCAGCTCGGGGAGTGGTCGCACGCTGGTTCACTGGGAGGTGAAAGCAACAAACAAGCGTCTTCCGGGGGCGGGAATCACAGAAGTTAAGTGCGTCGTACTCGCAGAGCAACAATTTACTGGCTGCGAGCATAATCCAGTGGGATTAACCTCAGAAGCAGCCCACACTGAGTCAGAAGAAAGTCCCGTGGGAATCATAGGTCCTTCAGGGTCCCAGAGTTGGTGGGGTTTCTGCAGAAAGATGACAGACCTTTTCTCTCTGTTTTTTCCCCCTAACCTCCTCGGTTGTTGATTGCTGGGAGGCGGCCGTGTTTATCATCGGAGTCCCCCCCCCAGGGCCGCAATACTGTGATTAAAGATAAAATAGAAATGGAAACAAATGGACTGGCCAGCTTGTGATCTGTCTTGGCCTTAGTGGGGTTAGGTCTATAGTAGGCTTGGGGTTAATTAGCTCACATAGTCCCATATGTTCTTTATTTCCTGGGCCCACTGGTCTCTCAGGAACCCGAATAAACCCCACTCAGTGCCCAGACATTAATTCAGTCCGTCGAGGGGGCGCGCAGAGTCCTTGAAGGGTTAACTCTCAGACCCTGAGAAGATGCCTCTGGCTGTCTGCTGCTTTCTTCCCACACCAAAGTCGTCCTTCTCTTCCTCGGGGCGAGTTCCCCGTCCTGGTATTACTGCCTCCAGCTTTGCAGGCCTGGGTCTCTTTCAAACCCAAAAATCTCTGCCCTGGTATTGCAGCCACTAGTTAAGCCGCCCTCCCTCCTCTTTTTGCTTTCTCATCTTACTGACTTCCACTTCTCTCTTCTAACTCAGCCCCCCTGACTCCTTTCCCTGGGAGCCTTTTCACTTCCTTTGGCCAGCCCCTTATCTTTCGCAGCTGGCTCCATCCTCCGAGCAGGCCCGAAATTAGCCTTACTACCTGCAGCAAGTGCGCAGCCTGCTACAAGGTCCTGTGACAACCTAACCAACACAAAGCAGAGCACAGGGCCGATTACTTGCACACTCAGTCCTGGCTGCCTTTGGGAAGTGAGCAAGGCTGTTGGCAAGCAGATGGAGAATGTGGCCCCACTGCCGAAAGACCATGCTGGGCGTCTTTGTGGCACGCTCAGGATGTGGTGGGGACTTGCCCCAAATGTCTGTGTCTTCCTGAACTCCCCAAGAGACATTTCTCTGACAAGGAGAGCCCTGCTAGCACCTTCCCAGCCCATGCGCACGCCAAAGGGCCACTCTCTTTCCACATCCTCGGGCAGTTTGCCACTGGGCTGCACTGGGAACCACCTCCCTGGGGTCCACGTGCTAACCCAATTATTGGCCAAACCCTGTGCAATAGCTCCCTGATTCAGGAAGGGTGCTCAGCATGTGACTTATCACGTGAACAGCAGGGATGACAGCAATGAGACCGCTCACCTCTTTAAAGTTTAAGCGCATGCTTAAATACCTTGCTGAAATGGGAGTCTAAATGCTCTGTTATTCTAGCCAGTAAAGGTGTTGTTTTGAATGTGCAAGCCACAATTAAGAGCTATTGGATAATAACCATGCCATGAAAATGTCCTGAGCTATTAAAGAGCTGAAGATGATCATGTGCATTTAATGTTT
Source organism: Alligator sinensis (assembly GCF_000455745.1). Lineage (NCBI taxonomy): Eukaryota > Metazoa > Chordata > Crocodylia > Alligatoridae > Alligator > Alligator sinensis. The sequence goes on from NW_005842555.1 coordinate 444,782, forward strand.
TGCATAAACCATTGGGGATTTGAAGAATTTCAGTGCTTGCAAAGTCGGAATATATGCTTACAAGGGTTAAAGGGGGGTGAGAGGGGAAGCAACCACCTTGAATTAAATTTTTGAGTTTGACACCCTCCACTTTTCTACATGTTGCTCAACTCTAAACAGAGAAAATAAAATCAGCTTTGTTCGTGAGCGTATGCTTTTGACATTTTTTCTTCTCCGATCCTGTGAATTATTAATAAACTAATTTCTCTTTATAGTTCAATCTTTGGAGATTTAAAGTGCTCACTCAAATGCACTGAATGAGAGGAATGTTTCAGTTCCAATCAGCTCCTGTCTTCTTTGGAAATGTTGGCCTTGAGGTATCTTTGAGTCTTTGAAATCAATCTTTTATTCAGTCGGGAATTTCTGATGGCTTGGAGGTCTAGTCTGTTAATTCTGCCTAATGCCCTGTTTAAGTTCAGGGCATTTCAGTTGGCTGACTTACTTTCTGCTTTTACTTCTGCTCATGAACTAAATGTTTTACCCCGTCCCCATGCACACACTTCCCCAGCTCCCCTGCAGCACGGGAGCTGATGTTTTTTGTCAGGCTGTTTGGACGCGCGGAGTTGCGTATGATGTATGGAGACCTCGGGGTCACTGCCAGTGCAAGCCCTCGTTGGGGGGCGGTGGTTAGTATTTGCAGCCAAGTTCATATAGTTTGGCCATCGTGATGGAGCACTTGCCAATCAACATGGGGCACATACAGTGGAAACAAGCTGCCGTGCGCTCCCGTCTATAAAGCTCCTCTTGAGAGCCCCGAGGTTTGGCTGTTAACTCAAGATACATAAAGGGAGTTTCCAAGGGGCTGTAGTGAAGAGCAGAGATCATCAGCGCATCATCGGCGCTGGAAGACGTGCGTGCGGCGTGCAGATTTCTTCCCGACTGCATGTTCTCGATTAGCCTGCAGCTACAGGCAGGTCCAGTCTTCTTTTCTTGGCTTCCCAAAGAAACACCCCAGGGTCCAAGGCCATTCACTTGCTAGAGTCGGGTTAATGCATCAAACAGGACAATCAGACCGAACAAACTTTCCCACTAGCATTACATTTCCTTCCTTAGCCTGAGTGGTGCTGCCTGGATTTTCCTCCAGCCTCCTCCACTCAAGACTTCTGTCCTTGCTCCATGCAACGACTTTCCACCAAGTCTGATTCGTGCGCAGCCCTCAACTCTGGGTTAGCTGCCTCCTAAGGAAAGCACCGCACCGCCTCTCAGTTGCCGTCCGGTGAGATGTGCTCACCCCATCCAGACACCAGCTAGAGAGCCTGGAAACAGGGAGCATGCCCCTCGGTGAACTCTTACAGAGCAGAAAACCCTCAGCAAAGGCTAAGGGCAGCCAGAAAGATGTATCTGCCGAAGAACTGACTCGTGGGTCGTGGACTGGGCTGAGAGCCAAGCAAACTCCTTTCACTGATGACCTGTGTGCAAAAGAAAAGAAAAGAAGCAGCATTGTTTGCGCCATCCATTTTCACACTTAAAAAAAAAAAATTGTAAAAGGTTCACATGGAATTTAAAAATAGCCTGGGCGAGCGGCTGGGCTTCCTGCAGTCAAATAATAATAAAAAACCCACACCAAACTGGGTGCTAAATTAAGCTGTGCAACAGAGTTTTATTTACCAGAAACATTTAACTAGGGGAAGCCGCATTAAGGCAGTGGCCTCATTAACAAAAATGTCCTCTATGGAGGTGGAATTTGAGTTAACATCCAGAAGAAGAGAGAAAAAAAACCCAACAACAACAAACCCTTGACCCCTGAAGGGAACTCAGAAATGCTTTAAGAGAAAGTTGGGGGCTTGTGTCATGTGTTTGATGTATTTCTCTTCCTTACTCCTCATTACCAAAGCTATTTGCATGAAAACTGCAGGTCAGACTCTTGCTCTTGCTGATGCTGGTGAAAATCAGATGTAACCCCCCTGAGTTAAATGGAGCCACGTCTAAGGTAGCGCAGGGCAGCTGAGTGCAGGATCTGACCCGCTAGTCATGCGAACACCCATGACATTACCTGTGATGGAGGCAGTGTCTAGAGGAGCAGAATTGCTGCTGCTGAAGAGTTGTTTTTCAGCCCTCTGTGGGGCCTCTGCAGCTCTTTAGCATGGAGGGAAGACATTTATAAGAGGGAAGGGGTGTTGCTTTACTAGCATCGATGGGGATTTCTCGATGGCGGCCAAAGGGTGTTGGGTGTCCAGTGTCCATTTAAAGTCAGTAGGATTCGTGCACTTCACTCCTTTCTGACCCTTTGGGAAATTCTAGCCATAAAGATTAGTTACAAGCTCCCAGCTGGAGCCTTTAATTAATTAATCTCTCAGCTGGGAGACGGAGTGGTCTGGCAGCCAGAGCACAAGACCCCGTGCCAGGAACTTTTGAATTATAGTCCCAACCCAGCCCGTGGTTTGGGAATTGAGCCATGCTGGGCAAACTCCAGAGAGTGAGCATCACAGGCCACGTCTTCCCGTGGTATCGACACTGATATGCGTTGGGTAAAAAGCAAGCCGAACAAATGGCCGAGTCGTGTCACGTGCCTTGAGTTGGCAACCGCCGGAGGTGTGAAAGGAGGGTAGACTTTCCATGGGGGCTCAGTAGGACCCATCTGCTGCTGCCGTTGCTGAAATGGGCATGAGGAAGGCAGTTTGCACCCAAGCCAACACCAATGCCATCACAGGGCTTGAACCTGTGTGCCTCAGTTTCCGCAACAGCAGAAACGACCGAGTATTATTTACTGTAACTGTATAATTGTCCAACATTTTCCATCCAACCTATTTTGAGCAGAAAATGTTTTCTGGGCGTTTTTTTTCCTCCCTAAACACTGACACCGAGAACTGGGGGTGAAGGTGGGTTGGACCGGAGAAACAAAGCTGATTCATTTGAATGGGAATTAAAAGGCAATATTTAAATTTTCCTGCAAAAAATGTAATGGACCTATTTATCTTATCAGGGTTCATCAAGAATGGTTATGAAATTGGTAAAACATAACGATCCCTATCCCTAGTGTAAGTCTTTTGGTTTCAACCAGTTGGCTAACTAATTGGGGAATAATGAATGCTCTCAGTATCCCCGTGCCAGGGATGGACTTGGCCTTCTGTCCCTAAAGCTTGTTAATGATGCAAAATCCAATCTGAGGAGGAAATTTTGCCTTCACGGTAACCAGTGAACAATTAGCATTAAAGTCAATGGAGCCATTGTTTCAATACTAACCTCAATAGTGTACTGAGACAAAACAGCAACACCAAAGGCAGATGGTTTAAAAAAGAAACATCTCCCCCAAATCATAGACCTTCATTCCCCTTTTCCTCTTAAAAATACATACTCTATATATCCTTTGTAGGGGAAAATATGGGGCGGGGGGGAGAGAAAATGAGTTTCTGTAGATCTTGTTAAACTGTTGTTTAAAAAAGTCACCAAGATGATGGAAAATATGCCAGTGAAAAAGTATATGATGACTCTTAAAACAATGCGAGGCTAACAGTAAAAAGTCCCATTACTGGATGATGTGTGTTTCTTTAAGCAGCTGTTTCTTGTCTCTGAGGTAACAGAGTTGTCATGTGATGCAGCAGTTGCCATGGCAATAATCTGTAATTGTGCAGAAAATCCACCAAACTAGCGTACAACTCCTTAGTGAATTGGATGGAGAGAAAAATCAAACCCGTGTAAGCCTGTCGTTGATGATGTTACGAAACTGCATTGGCCAAGCCAGTCCCGCTAACCCGCCAATGAGTTAGTGGTGTTTGCTCGTGCCGAATCTCCCATCCAGCCTGAGACTCTGCCTCTTTCAACAGCAATTCAGCTTACTTTTATGTTCACAACTGGTAAATGGTATACACCTTTGCATATCATTCCAGGCCCCTTCCTTTCGAGTTCACAGCACGACCTTTTAGGATAAAAGAGGTGGGAACTGTGACTCTTTTGGCAGGCAGAAATTACAAGACCCAGGACTCTCCCGCCATTCTTTTTATGCCCAGGTGAAACAACAGTGCTTAAATATCGTGCCTTATTAAAATTACAATGGTGGGTGTTTTTCCTGAAGGGGCAGCCCACAACATCTGCACAGCTTCGTTCTCTTGTGTTTTTCCACCGGTAACTTGGTAACCGCACACACACGCACGTCAACACACCCGTTTAACAGCAGGCTGAGTCCGGCCCCCGTTAGACCAGGCCTGCTGAAAACAGAGATGTCGAAGGGAGCAGAAGATCAAGTTTGTGCAACTTGCTTTCTGGTGCATCGCTTAGAAAACCAGCGGCTGGAGTTTACAAGGAAAACCCTCAGGCATTTCAGGAATCAACCCAAAACACCATTGGGCTAAAAGTCATCTTCCACCACCCGTCTTGCAATACCAGAGAGACCTCGTGAGGACGATGCCTCGTAGGCAAGTCCCCAAAGGGGAATATCTGCCTGAAGAAGCCTTTGGCCTATACTTAACCCTCGGCCCTAGAGAAGAACCATTTTCCCTTTTTTCATGAGTAAATATTGATATGATGGTAACAGCCAAAGGTCTTAGAGTGGTTTGGAGCTTCGTTTTGGGTTGGGACGGACACAGAAAAGACGTAGTCCCTACCCTGAAGAACTGACTTTCCCTCTTAAAGGATGGTGTCGTAAAACCAATGCACTAGACGGGGCCTATCTGAAGACCAGAGGCCACCCTGAGCCCAACAGCCAGCGCCGTACTCCTGGTGGCCCCGGGTGAACTTTTAGTGTCAGCCCCCTTTGTCAGAGGTAATGATAATAATAATTTTTAAATTACCATTTTCTTTCCGGGTGCCGAGCGGCCGCCTGGTTCACCCATACCTGTGTCCGGCCCTGCCAGCAGCTTGTTGGGCCGATGTGGCCAAGTCACTCCAGCAAGTCACGTCTCATCAGGCTAGCCCAAAAGGCCAGGGGCCCTCTTGTAGCTAGTTTGACTGGGGTCACTTTCCAGGGCAAGGCTTGAACGAGCACCTTTGGGGCCCCAGTGAGACCCCTTGAACACTGCGAAGGTGCACCCCGAATAGGTCATAGCCCGTACTCTGCTGTCTCCTGTAGACCAGGAAGAGTTGATGCATTGTCCCATTGCTTAACAGGACCGGCTGGGACGCGGGCTACCACGTTGGCTTTAACATGCACAATTTAGCATGCACTAAAGCATGATTGCTGCAGAGAGATGTGGGAGGCGTTAATGGTACAGAGCTGCATACCTAACACCTCACCTTTTGGATCATAGTCTAAAGCAGCCTTTGGCCTTTGAATGGCAGCCTTGGCGTGCCCCAGTGCAGTTCATTAGGACAGAGCCCCTCTCCTTGCAAGTCGTTGCTCACACGTATGCATGGATACACCAGTATTGTGCCTTATTGCTGACCAAAGCGCTTCCTGACTCCAAGGACAGTCTTCATTTGTTCTCCCCGCATGCATGCAGTCCCTGCCTGACTTCTCTGTCTGGGTGCAAGGGGTGTTCGGGGTTGGGGACGGGGAGAGAATTCACCATTTTGGGGTGTATTTTGAAACTGAAGTTCTGGTGCATCCAGTACCACGGCCGTATGAGACCGTAGCTTAACCTCATGGATGTCAGTGTTTTTTGTAAACCTTTTGCTTGAGGAGGAGGGGACAAAATACACCCGATACACAACAGAGACCGGACTGAGCCCCTGAATAGATGCAGGCAGGGAGCTCCCCTCCAAATCTCCTTGCTCCATGATTTGTAGAGCGGTAGAAATGTCCCCCAGTCTCCCATCGGCTGGGCTGATGGCCACCTCCCAGCATAGGCGGAGGCTGACCAACCGGCCCATCCTCTCCTCACAGAGCTGTTGATTAAAATAGCAAGTCCTTGTCTTCCCTGACTTCCAGTTGTGGAGATTCACCTCCCTCATCTCAGCTCAAGCCTCCTTTCAGCTCTTCTCCCAGGCTTGGGTGAGGTTTTCCCATTTGGAAAGCATCCCCTTTGAGATGACTCACCTTTGCCTTCCTCATGCCCTGCCCGATGCGATGGGAAAGCTGGCGGTGACCATTGTGGGAAATCAGGAAATGGGCTCTGAGACGGAGTTACTCCAACATCTAAGTGCTTGGGAAGGTGGTGACTTCTTGTCCCAAGTGAAGCCCCATTTTTCAGAGAACACATCACGAGGGCTCTTCGTCCATGTATTTCATCTCTATAAGCACGCGCACGTGCGCACACACACACATGCACAAATATATGGATAGAAAAGTGGGATCGCTCGTCTGCCAGTTCAGAGCGTTCTGGTCTCTCGACAACTGTGACAAACCGCAGCCTTTTTACTACCTTGAAGAACATAATAGGCCACTTTTGTCATTTTAGCTGTAAATGTACTTCTGCGATAGCATAGGACAGCGCTCCGGTATTAGGGGGAGAGAGAAATAAAAGAAGTGCAGAAATAATGTGGTGACAGGGCCAAAGAACTGAGCTTATAACACACCCACCAAGTGTTTCCTGTGAAAACAGCGTGCTCCCAAATCTGTCTGCAATCCTCTGGCTTCCCTGCTTTAAGGAGTAATTTTCCAGGGCTATGTTTTGGATGGTCAGCAGTTACTTTTGTAAACTATTTGTGTCTTAATTTATCATTGCTTTGCTACTCAAATTCAGTGACTCAGAATTACAGAGAAGAGCCTACCACCCTAGTAGTCATCATTATTAATGCTTCATATTTTCTGTAATTGTTTTTAGAGTCCAGCCTCCGAAGCTCAGTCAGTGATTGGGACCTCATGGTGCCAGGTGCCGTATGGAGGGGTAAAGACCAAGACCTTAGTTAACCTAGAGACCTCATGGCTTACATGCCAGATGGGAGGCCAGCAGTTGGATGAAACAGAAAGATGAAGTATGAGTAAGTGGTGACAAGGATGTCACAATGCATAGAGCTTAGTAGATTTTGGGTCAGGTAGGAATTTCCTCCCTGGTCAGGGTTTTGGGAAGCAGGGCGGTGCTTTGCTTTCCCCTGCAGCATGGGGCACGGTTCATCTGCTGGGGTTCCCAATGGTAGTGTCAAAGTGAAGGCATAGCTGCGATGGTCAAGAAATAATGAGAGAGGCAATTTCTGGACTCATCTAATGAGTCTAATGAATTCCCTACCTTTGCAATGGCCATTGCTGTATCTCCCAAAGATGAATGCTTTGGTCTAACACAAATCATTGGGCTTAATGCAGCAGTTTCTGAGTGAAGCCGAACAGCTAGGCTATACAAGAGATCAAAGCTGATCTAAGGGTTTCTTCATGGCTTTCAAGTCTATGCATTGGGAGAGGAAGGAAGTCTGGGGCAGACAGACAGTTCCTAAATTCAGCTGTGACCTTATTGAGCTGAAGTTGCCATTGGGCATCCACAAAGAGGTCCCAAATTTAAGCTAGGACAAGGGGTTCCTGGTCCTGTTGGGGTCTCTGGACTTTTGTCCGACATAAATGGTGGTTAGTAACCCCATTCTGGTTGTAATCAAATACATTTAGGTGTGGAAGCAGCCTCAAGAGCTCATCCAGTCCCATGCCCCTACTCTGATGCAATCATTGTTCTTTTCTGAGCAACTTATGCTTGCGTCACTGTGGACTTGGCCACTTGGCTGGGAAGATGGGCCACTTTCTGATCAGGAGTGAAGTTTTTTGGCAATGCTGGGCGAGGGACATTGCGTAGTGCCAGGCCTGCAAGTTCTCTTGTCTCCGAGCTCCAGTTGAAGGAGAAATGCATTAAACTGATTCAAATTAAAATAACATAAGCCAAACCCTACGGAGTATAGGGAAGAGGGGAGGTGGGAGACCACTGTCAGTCAATATTGCAAAAAGGAAAAAGAAAAAGCTGAGGCACAGGCATAATATTTTTATACCGCATAAGAAATCATTCTGTCCTGAGAATAAGTAATGCAGCTACATACTTCTGCATAGTTATGTGAGCACGATCTGCTACTACAATATGCCCCAATCTCGGTAACATCTGGTTCTAGCCAGTTGCTATCAGCCCCTTAGTTTTATAAGCACTAAATTCACTCAGTTTTTAATGCAGGGAAAAATACAACCCAAAAGCATAACATTTACAAGCATTTTTTGTGAGAGGAGAGACAGGAGGCCAACTTCTGCGCTCAGACAGGGCCCAGCCTTTGCATTTTCTGGGTGGGCCCGTGAAGCAATTTTTGGAGGCATCTCCCTTTTAGGCCGAGCAGAGCTGATTCTTGTCATCCTTTATCACTGTAGTATGGCCAGCCTTGGCCTAGAGGTTTAAGGAGGGTCTCTGAGCTGCTTTCTCAGGATACTCCCTAAACTCGTACCCAAAAATGTGGGTGTAGGAGGTAGGTGTGAGCCTGAAGGCTCTTAATTAATTGCACATATTTATTGGAATGCGTGCAGATGCAAAATTAAGTCCTGCAAAGATTTCTGCTTGGTGTCAACGAGGCTCCTTCCAGGAAGTTAAAGCAAAGCCCAGGCACCTGTTTTACCCGAGTGCAGTCAGACTTCCAGTGACAAGTCCTGGAAGTCACAGCCCATAAAGACGACAAAAGTACCACCACCGAGCGCACCAGGCTCAAGTTGTTCATTAATAAAAGAACAAACAACACCCCTGGCCTGCTAATTGCAAGGCCGGCAGAAGTCCTCAACTTCTCAGGGACCCTGAAGCCCCCCATGAACAACCCAGAAATCAGAACCACATCATATACACACGGGCCGCCGGAGAAGAGCCGACCTGCTATTGCCCTGTGCAGTTGGTTTGCTGCAGAACCACGGCTTTCACTGTTTCCTCTAGTCTGACTAATTATCCTAGCTCGTCTGCATGCCTTGTTGTCACTCATCCAGTGCTAAAGCTGGAGCTCTTTTGGACAGAAACGGAGGGGTTGTCATATAAATGTGGGCCTGATCCCCTACCACAGTTGGGACCGCCCTCTGCTTGTTTTAAACATGAACCAATGCTATCTTTATGTATTTCAAAGTCACAAGTCAAAAACAGTCCTTATGAATGGCAGCTAATGTTCTTGAAGCAAAAGCCCTTGTTTCTGGTAAGAGGCAGAGCTAACAGAAATGCCCTGGCTGTGTCGTCTCACACTGCCTAAGAATGGGATGGCACTAATTCAGGCCCTGCATCACTACATATAGGTTTCCACAGTTATTTTCTGTTGTTTCCAAACATTCAAAGTAAAGACCTGCTGTGGTCATACAGGCAGGAAAAATGACATCATGCTCAAAAACCACAAATTCAAAAAATAAAAAAGAAGCCTTGGAATCTGTACGGCAAATGACATTCTAATTAGGAACAAAAAACAATGACATTTTGAAATGAGGAAATGTCTTGGATAATTTTTCTTCTTCATCCTCCCTTGGTCTCCCTTCAAGCCGAAGCCATGACAAGTGCACTTAAGCTGATAATAAACATGCACCTCTGAGGTCATTGTTAGGATCTCCAAATTTTTCTTATGCAAAGGAATAATAATAAAAATCCCTTGTGTGGAGTTTCATGTTTCCAGAAATACAGGAGTTGGCTGCAGGGTGTTAGAAGTCTAGAATTGCTGGGGCTTCTTTGCAGCTAAGCTCAGCTGCTCTTTTCCACCCACCAGAAGCAACGCCACCAAACAGAGGCCCTGTGTAGATAGTCTAGTGCAAGCAAATGATGGGACAGTGCCCCTCTTCAGCAGGGTGGGCAGTGGCTATTACCACTGCACCTGGGGGGAGCGAGCCTTGGGAAGGATGGTGAATGTTTTAGGAATAGCCAAGGTCACTTGCAAAAGAGGCGCTATTTCAGGAGGTTTGGTGGGTGCTCTGATGAGCGCTGGAGGGGGCGAGAGAGATTTTAACGGGATAATTTTTGGTTGGAATTTGGAAAGATCCAGTCCTTTTAATTGAAATGCCATTTCGAAAGAAAACTAGGTGTCCGGCTGGGGGCGGAGTGGGGGGAAGAGTCCCCTTTTTCATTGACATTTTTTAGACGTTTGTATTAAATTCCGTATTCCTAGGGAACAAAGTAAATGTTGAAGTCTCCAAATACTTTGAGACACAAAGCCTCCATGCCAGGCACAGTTCTAATGATGACCTCTCAGTACGTGCTGAATGATTGCTCTCTGTTGTTTCTAAGTGTGGACATTCAAAAGGCCCGAGGCGGAATCGAGCTACGTTGTGCGGTTTTCTGTAAGCGGCGCAGTTTAGATCGGTAGCGAACAGAACACACGTTCACCCTTTGGTGGGAAGGGGGGGCAAATATTAGACCAGGGTCCACCACTTTTAAACCAGTCTATGTGCACCAAACTCCTGTTCTGTTCTGAGTATAGAGCAGTTTCCGATCACTTATACCAGTAAAAGTGTCATGTCCATACCTGGGCTTTATTAACAGCTCCAAAGTGAGAAGTCTTCACCTTGCACCCCAAAATGCCCAGGTATGAGTGGCACTTGAAATCTCACCCTAGATCTGATTCTCCATCACATGAGGAGTTCTGCTGGAGCGAATGGACAAAAGGAGCCACTCAGAGAAACGTGGCAATGATAAGATACATCCCCAAGTCTCTCCAGCAGTCCCATTTAAGCGTGCTATTACAAGACCAGTAACACGGCAAGTTCAGGCAAATGGATCTCGCCCGGCTCTCTGCTCCCACCACCCACTTCACAGCTGTCCCCATCTGGAGGATGAAATAATGAGAAGTTATAAAGGAGGCTGCAAAGAATCACCTACTATCCTGCACCTGCCGAAAGGGTGGATTAACTGTCTGGTTCTTTTAGGAATGGAATAAATCTTGACGTATTTTGAAAATGTTTCCTCCCTTGTCTCCGAATCCCCTGCTCTGCTTGGCTTGGTCTCAGTCAATGCTGGTTTTCTTAAAAAGCACCTCTATTGAGATTGAATCTGCACCTCACAGGCACCTGCAGGCTTATTGGTTGGCACGGGCTGCTAATTCATTTGATTTTTGATAACGTTTCGTGCTGCAGACAGCAGGTTTTGTGGGTACTGGGCTGGGACCACTGATTTGTGTCACATTGCTCGTTGAGCAGGCGTCAGGTGGCAACAGGGAACTAGCTCCCCCATCCCCAGAAGAGAGGGAGAGAAGCAGCTCGATCGGTGTACAATCCGGTTCCCCACCAAATGAAACAGCTTCTGCCTTTAGCTACCCCTGAGCTGACCCACTCAAGTCATCCGTGGGAGCACAGGATGTAACGTGCCAACTAGTCCGCTTGGAACAGGAAACATTTGTGTTCCTGCTTTAATGGGAGCCAAATTTGGTCCAAGACTGAACGTTCAGCCCCTGCTCTGTCCACAATATATTCCCCTGGTAGTTAAGTATGCCACCTTCGCCCTTGGGAGGAGCTGGCTGGAGATGGGGCATATTATCATATGCCCCATCCCTAGTCAGAAGGGCAGATCTATTCAACTAATACAGTGGGCATTGATGTAGCAACCCTTAGGGTGCGTAAATCAGGAGTCATTTTTGTTCTGGTAGCCCCAGAGTCAAGGGATGCTTATAGGCAACCTAGAGCCACTTCTCTTGCCCCCAGCCCTTGGCTGCACTGAAGCTTTGCATGCTCACTGCATCCATCCATATATTCATAGGAAAGGAGAGGGAAATCAAGTGCTTTACACCGCTGCTTTGCTTTTGAATTGTTGCAACAGCAATCATTTCCCATGATAACCCGTTTTTCAGGTTATCGTGGTGGCATACTCCTTTTTGAACCGCCTGCTGAGCGCCATTGGCGGAGGTGTTACTGAACTAGAAGGCAGAGTCTGAGCAGCTCTTTTATTCTTTCCAGTCGTGCGGCAGTGGCCAAGTGCCCTGTATGCAGCCATGTGTCGGGCCCCCAAACTATCAGGTTATTGATTATTATTTTTTAAGGGATGCCCCCATTCAGAAGGCAGATTGTCAATGTGGGGATAGACTACGGCAGAACAGCCCTCGGTCTGAGCAGCACGCCAGTGTTAAACAGAGGACTCCAGTCCTCCTAGTTTCACAGAAACAATCCATCATCTCCAAAGTAGTTCCTGCTCCAATTCTGAAGTAATTATTAATTTTTCTTTCTAGCCCTGTCGTAAGATGATGTTTTAAAATGCGAAAAGCATATTATTTGCGTTTATAAATAACAGTCACGTGAAGAAATGATTAATTTCTACATACTTAGTATAGTTACTGTTTTGGAAACTAAACATGTCATGAGAATATTGCCTCCCCAGCCTGGACTTATGTAGCAACTCATCATTTCTAGAGGCCATTTAGGAAAACGAATGTTGGAGTGTTATCAGTAGTTTACTTTTGCCATCAGATTATTGTGGTGGTGCTTGGTTATGGGAACAACAGTCAAATGAAAGAGGACATCATCATAACAGCATATGCTGTTCTTCACGGTTCTCAAGACACACATGAACAACAATAAAACAAAATTAAGTGAAGGGCCAGTGAATGATAACACCACGCTTACTTATTTTTTTTCTTTGTTTGAAAAAAAAAAATCTTTCTGTCTGCGAGCTTTGCCTCATTTGCTGCTTGTATAAAAAGTCCCTCGTAAGCCATTTCTTGTTATTGCTATTGATAAGACTTGTCCAAAAACATGCCAAAGTGCATTTGTAACTTAGATGTTTTACACCAGTTACGGGTGGTTAAGAACCACAAAGCCGTTCCCCGAAAGATCTCTTCTGTGCTTGCTTTTGTAATGAGATAATATTGCCAAGATACTTGGAGCAGGGGACAAGTAAGGAATCGTATGAATTCTTGGCTAACATTTCTTCATATTAGAAAGGCAATTGCGAGTGTTTGGATGGCCACTGCGCAGAGAAGTAAAGTTCACTTTTAATGAGTTTGATAAAAGTGATTTCAAATATTGCATCCCATGGGGACAGGTACTACAGGGGCATTTGTTTCCAGAAAGACAACACTGAAAATGGAAAGCACTATTTCTGCTTTTCCAAGACTCAGACCCAGTGGAAAATATGACAGCTCCTGACAGAGCATTTGTCCAACTATTGGGCTGCTATTCTGCGGTACAGGTACTTATCTTAACTAGAATCACAGACAAGGAGGGTTGAAGGGACCTCGGGGGGGTCACATCTAGTCCGACCCTCTGCTCCAAGCAGGACCAGCCCCAACTACAGCATCCCAGCCAGGGCTTTGTCCAGTTGGGTCTGAAACACCTCCCAGGATGGAGACGCCACCACTTCTCTGGGTAACCTGTCCCAGTGCTTCACCGCCCTCCTAGGGAGACTTTTTTGCTAATATCCAACCTCAACTTCCCTTGCCGCACCTAGAAAAAGCAGTTTAATATTTCCTCCAAATTCAATTCTGAGCTTTCTTCAGACATCCCCACCTTTGCTTGCAAATTGCAATGTCACTGGTTTCTGCCTTGCCTGTGCCAGGATTTCCCAACTTGTTGTAGAGTAGCTGAAGAAAGCGTGTCGCGGGAGAAACCTGGCAAACACCTGTTTTTAGTCCTGGGAGGGATGAAAAGCTGTTGAGGAAGGTGAGAGATATCGTTCAGGAGCGCGTGTGTCCTCAGCTCTGAAGAAATGCATGGAGGTGGTGTTTTGCGCTCATTTAGAAAATAGCTGCCTGTATTTGAGAAGTCTCTTGGGTGATGTGTGTGTGTGTGTGTGTGTGTGTGTGAGAACCACGGAGGGAGAAATGGTGGGTTTCACTGAAAACAGAAATGGAGGAGGAAGTCCGAAGTAAATCAACTTGTGTGGTCATTACTCTTACTCTTGCACTTGTGTAAAGGCCGATGCAAGGGCCCCGTGGGCTCAGTGCTGGGCGTGTACACGGCGAATCTGTGGCTGGACAAGGAGAGTCGGGTGAAAGGAAATAGCATTAACCTGCTTTTGCAGATGGGGACTGAGGTGCAGAGAAGTTAGGTGACTGGGAGTAAGTGCATTTTTTCCTAGAAGGATATAAAGCATTTTGACAGGCCCAAACACATGGGTCAAGCCTTAATACAGCCCCTTTAAATAGGGACCCTCAGAGGGCCAAATGTGGAGAATAAGAGATTTTTTATCCTGAAAATAAAGATGAAGTTCCTATTGGCTCTAAAGCTCAACTGTTACATTTTTGACCACTCAATGCCAAGGATACCTGTGAGCATTTTTCTACCGCAGATATTTTGCAGGGAATGTGGAAAATTTGCCTCGTGCCAAAGGCCTTGAAAGTAGGTGCCAGTTGTGAATAATACTCTTGGCATTCTCTATAATGGCATGTGGGGGATCAATACAGCCAGCACTGCTCCAGGGTGCACTAGTAATGAAGGGTAAGTATTAATAAAAGCCTGGAAAGACTGCTAGAGTTGGTATCAACAGGGGGTATTTGTTTTTGTTCATCTTCAGTGTGATATATGAAGTCAAAACCTTAAGTTTCCTTATTTTATTTTTTTAAAATCACACTTAAAATGGTAATAGGGCTGTAGCCAGGGCTGGAGCAGGACAAGCGGGAGAATGGTGTTCAGAAGCATTGGTTGAATAGCTGGTGTTGGACCATATCCGCGCTCTTCCTTGTTTGCGGTTGCACAAACACGGAGGCAAAATGGTTGTTGTTGACACAGCTGTTTGTAGAAGGGGCGGCCTGTTGTCGCGCGAGAGTCCGGACATGGTTTGCTAGCTGAGATAGCCTTGTCCTGTTGTGGGCGTCAGGCTTCTACGAGGTTTTTGGCCCCCCAAAGTCAGACTGGAGCTCCCTTGTGGCACGTGAGAGAGAAGTGATCCATTAAGGGACTGGGTACAATACTAGGTGACTTATGCACTTCACCGTATTCCCCAAAGCAATATGATATTTTTTATTAGACTTACCCCAATGTATTAGATTTACCCAAAGAACCTTGTCGGCCTGCATCCTTAGACCAACACAGCTACAACCTACACCCAAATCCAGATAGCATTTAAGCAGGTGCCCAGCTCCTGGTCTTTCTCTCCCTTCTCTCTGTCTCTGTCTCCCCCCACTTAGTCTCTCAAGTCAATGAAAACTAAGCCTGTATTGAGTAAATCGTTCTCAAACCACTCCTAGGCTAGAGCAGGGGAAGGCAACCTGTGGCACGTGTGCCCCCAGTGGCACGCAGCAGACAGGGGTGGGGACAGGCGGTGCAGTGGCAGGTAGTGTTGGGAGCAGAAAGCAGAGCAGCAGATCAGACAGGGCAAGAGGACAGAGTGGCACTCGGGGAGAGTGCAAGGCTAGGTTTTGTCACATCCGCCAAAAGTTGGTCCCCACTGGGCTAACCTATGCATATAATGCTACAGATTGTATTTGTAGGCTATCAAAGAGAGAGATCGGGATAATTTATACAGACAGAAGGGCTAAATCCACTGGGTGACGTGTTGCCACTCTGCTTTCCTGCCTTCTCCGGCCGTGTGAAACCAGTGTTAAGCTATTCATGAAAAGACAGTTTCTGCCATCAGTTCCATCATCTTAATCCTTAGACGACGTGCAAAGTGCACCTGCTAAAATGGCTTGAATGGAGGTGACAATCAGTGACTGGCTAATGAACGCGGTTCAGTGTGTAATTACAAGACCGTAGCACTTGAGAGAGAACTAACCACCCAACCAAAACACTAACATCCCAAGAAAAGTGAGCAGCGGTTAGCTAGTGCAGTATTGTCGTGTGAGATACGCAGTTACATTATCGGTTGCATAAATCTCCGGTGCATGAGCTTGCAATGCTGGACAGACATACACAGTGACTGCGATGATACACTGGACTTCACACCGTTGCATTATTGCTCGTGCTTATTGTATGCCAGGCAGTAGAGCGCTGTAGCCTTCAGTACAGGGGCCTGCCCCCCAAATAAGAGACATGCAATCATTATTTCAGTGCCTTTTGTTTTTGACACTAGTATTGCATGCCTGACAAAAAAGACTTGACATTTGCTATTCATGGAGGCTGTAGAGGCCAGGATTCAGGCTCTTCCTGTACATTGCATTATGTTGTAGTCTTGTGTTGCTTGCTCACATGAGACTGGAAAGAAGGCAGGCTCTGGGAGATGTGGAATAGGTAGGTAGCATGTAAGACTGAGAGGTTAAATAAGGCTTCCAGGTCTGGAGGTGGGCTAGGGGTGGGGTGGGGGGATGCTGGTCATCGTGGTTCCCTCCATCCTAAATAGGATTCTGCCAGAGTGCTCCCGTCCTACCCCTCTCTCTGCAGTTTCAGTGGGATACAGTACTAACCTAAGCTGTTGTCTGATGGCCTCATCACACAATGAAGGAGCTACTGTGATCCGTCTGCGAGGTAACAACATTGCACTTATGAGTATAGATGTCGATATTTTTTTAATGCACCATCGGAGATCCTTTAAGCAACAGGTGATGTCTGAAGATAAGCTGGTGTGCGCGCTCGTGTGTGTGTGTGTACACACAGAGTTTTAAGGGCTCCTTTGATCTGTAGGAGTTCATGAAAACTGCAGCAAAAATGTGCATGATACAGGTTTGACATACTGACTCTGGCTAATACCGAGGACAGAAGTTCCTAACTATTGCCCAGATGGGCTTAAAATACAACAATGGTTTTATTTTCCCGAGTTGCAAGGCTTACATCATTCTGAAGTAGCAGGAACCAGGCAAAGCCACAAGGCAGTGATTAGGTCAGCTGGATATATACATTTCCAGAGACGCTTTCCCCATACAGCTGATACATTTCTAACCTCTTTTGTGAACTATTATTTAAAAGATTTCTTTTTTCTTAAGTTGCATATTTTGCAAGAGGCTTCCCGTGGAACATTTTTTCATGCCCTGGCATATGTTAAGGAGGGTGCTTCGTAACACAAAGTGGAGTGTGAGTATGTATATATCTTTTTATTTATACACGCCCTTTGGACATCCTCATCTTATTTATACACATCCTAAGAAAAATGACACTTACAACGCTGCTAGCTAAGAAGTGTTGGATTCCCATGGTGAGATTTGAAGGAATGTATTAAATTATATAGGCTGTGTGCTGAGTGCCTAGTAGAGTCAATAGTGCAAATTCCTTCAATTTGCATGAGTGTGATTAATCTTTCAGTTGATGATGCTGTTTGTTATGCATATGGATTCCACATGTGCTTTGCATAAAGCATGCGGTACCCAAATATACACCGAGGTATGAGTGGATACGCAGATGCAGTACATTGAAGGCCCAATTCCTTAACCTTTCTTGTATGCAAGTCCCATTGAAGCTAATGGGAATTTCATGGGAAAATGCAGAAGATTTGCAAGATCCGGTCCTGGGTGCACATAAATAAAATGGGATACAGGTAACTTGCCAGATATAAAGCAGTGCAGTGCACCGCCTTTTGAGAGGTTTAGGTGACCTTGTAGGAACCAGCAGCGACGCGGTAAAGAGAGGCCGGTTTGGAACATCAGCAGAAAATGAAATATCTGTGTAGACTTACCCACCTACTTCCTGCACTGCATATTTTATATAGAACGGCTAACGACCTACTTAATTTGCAGCCGGATGAAGGAATTTTCACGGGGTGGTTGCAGTACGAAGAGCCAATTTCACAGGCATTCCTCTGTGGCTCCGCCTCTCGCTGCTGATTGGTGGAGAGGCCTTGGGAAGGAAGGAAAGATGAGGGGGCAGCCGGCCTTTTATTTTTATTAATGTTTTTTTTAAGCTGAATTCACAGACAATCGTGGATTTCGTTGTTTCTGCAAAATCACGAATGAAGTAGGTCCCTAATAATGACCCACACATGATTTATATGTAATGGCCCACACATGATTTTGCCATGCTAAAAACGGTATGAATCCACAGACCTGTGGTGTAAACCTACCCTCTTTGAAGGAGGTTGGTCTTTTTACCTGTATCTCAATTATATTGATTTAAAAAATAAAGAATTGCTATAAAATTATACTCCAAGTTGGATCTTGTGAGGAAGTTCAGATCTGTGCTTAGGTCTAAATGTGAACTCAGGATATGTCTACACTGATATTTTATGGTTGAATTTTAAGCGGTCTGCAACTAACCCACATCTTGACATCCTTCCCCATCTACATCCTTCCTCATAGCCTGGGCCAATGCCACCCCCTACCGTGCTGCAAATTTCTTGAGTGCAGCACTCAATACATCCCTTGTCGAACCTTTCTGGGGACTGGTCTGTGTGTACTCGTTGCTTCGTCTGAGGTTGTCCCTTCTCTTGGGCATTAAAGAGAAGGGGTTGGGGGTGCAGAAGAGCTGTAAGTTGGGAACAGGGAATTGTGGGATTTCAGCGGGAGGACTTCCTGTGTCGGAGACCTGCACGCCAGGTCAATTCCAAACATTTAACCAGGAGACCTGGTGCGGGAGGTGACCAGGGGATAGTCTACCTCTCGTGGAAGATCTGCTGTGGGTTTCTATATAGATGACTGCCTGGGACAGGCTTCAGGTGGACCCTAATTTCTAGTATAGATGTACCCAAGAAGCCTGGATTGTATTCTGGTTGGTTATACAACACCTGCGATCTGATTGAGGGTCTGTTATGCCTGCTATTTCTATAATACTTTTTACAACGAAGTCCAGCCCAGGGTAGTAGGGATGACTAGGGCACAGGGTAGGTAGGATCCTGCCATCCTGCTAATAACATTTCATAACAGGAATAAGTTTTTGTAGCCCCCCTGATGGGCATTTAACGTCTACTGCTTGGGAGATACTTTTTGTATGTACCCTAAACATGACAGCTGAGCATGTATGTCACCTCTCAGCCACTACAGGTGCCAACTCAGAAGTTTTATATACAGTCAGATATGCTTCTGCTTGGAAAGGAAGCGAGAGGTTTGTGGGCGAAACCTCAGCTACATCCGCAACGGGGCAATTCCATCACTATCAGCGGACTTGCAGTTATCTACGTATACCTTTATAGGGCTACCGCTTGTCTTCATTTGTATCTGGTTCTTGTAGCAGGAGATTACTGCAGGAAGCTGAACACAGGCAAAAGAGGTCAGTGTGATTCCCGAGCCCTTCCTGGGGCACCCAGCTCTCCTGCTCTCATGTCATCCTACCACAGGTTTTTAGACGCACAGCTTTTTGCCCGTGACGTCCGGCTGCAGAGACGTGTCCCAGCATGATGTTTCGTGGCAATGAATGTTGTCACCTAACGTTTTGCAGGGAATGTTTGTTCACCGATAGTCTTGCTGCACAGCTTGGAGTCCCTGCTTTTGAAATGCCTTCTTCCTCGGGTATGCTCGGTGACTGCACGGGGGAGAGAAGCAGGGACGTACAAAGACTTTTGCCCTCCTTGAAGCAGCCCGATAGCATCACAAACCCCTGGGTTTTCCTATGGATGAAAGGGCTGGCCAAAGCCCTCGTGAAGGACCCAGGTACTGGTTGAATATAGTGAGGGGAAACCTAGCAGAAGTGTCTTTATCAACCGCATGCAAGTGAGCTCAATGGAGAGGCTTGTACTGACTCTGCTGGACTGGACCAGTGCCGATAAGCCAGACAGGGCTCTGGGAAACTCAAGTGCATGCTGCTGCGCTATATCTGCCATCGATGTGTGCAGCCAGCTGCAAGGGAGCTGATTCAAGTTCACTCAGCAAGTCTGGGCCAATGCAATGCTCTGCTGTGATGTCTAGGAGCACTGTTCTCAGTGGTGGCAGATGACAGAAGGAGCAATGGGCTCAAGCTGCAGCAAGGGAAGTTGAGGTTGGGTATTAGGAAAAACTTTCTTGCTAGGAGGTGAAGCACTGGAACAGGTTACCCAGAGAGATGGTGGAGTCTCCATCCTTGTAGGTTTTGAAGACCCAGCTACACATAGCTATGGCTGGGATGATATAGGTGGGGCTGGTCCTGCTTGGAGCAGGGGGTTGGACTAGATGTGACTCCTGTGGTCCCTTCAACCCTCATTTTCTATGATTGTATGAGCACAGGATCCTACTGCACCAAATGGGATGCACAGACTCTCTCGTGCGGTAAATAATAATATGCCTCTGCGATGGGCACTTTCAGGGGCTGTAAAGGAGGCATAAACCTTCCTGCGGCAGGCAGACCCTGGTCCGAGCCTGTGCTCAGCAGACAGAGGCAGGTGTCCCTGACCCTTCAGAGCACTCTGATCTGACGCACGGTACTGCATTTCCTTCTTCATTATTTCAACTTTTCCTCCTGCCACGACAGATGTCGTATATCTAGTCGGTAGATCCGTGCAGAAAGCCATACGTCATGCAAGCTTTGCTATGACACAGAGCCCGCAGACAAAAAATAATCATCAGCAGCCAATTTGAGAACAAGATCCCGATTCTTCTCTGTAGCGTTTTCCAGGGTGAGGGTCTCACATCTGTGCGCGCTCAAGCAGGATCAGCACTCAAAAAAAATAGCAGCTGTCATTCAGGCCTTCGTGTCTGTCATTGCATTTTCAGACATTTCAGGGAGTGAGGTAATGACTTTAAGATCAAGGTGATTTTCATATTCAGCTACATCGATTATTTCACTGTCTCCTGGCAAAAGCATCTATGTACCGCGGCACAATGCTGACTTCCAGGCGAACATTACACTGGAAAAAGTGACTGCTTCGCAGCTTTACACAGTGCCTGTTTCATACATTAAATAGGTTTAATCATTTAAACTTTTATTATGCAGCTTGGCAACTGGTATGCAGCAAAGCTGCATGTTACCAATTTAGTGCATTTAGAACATATTTAGTGGGTTCCTATGCACTTAGTCACTGGTATTCAAATGCGAGACCTATATTTCAAGTAACAAGGCTTCGGCAGAGAGCTGACGTTAGTGGTAGGTAATAAGTTAAACTATCTATCAAGCCATCAAGTACTGAACAGATGGTGAGAAAAAAGTCCAGATACATTTACAAGCCTTCTGACATGCTCACCAATTTAATTTGCCACAAGGACACGACTGGGTGTCGGGACATGCCGTGTTGCATCATGCCACGCGCCGAAGTGGGATTAAAGACAGCCGTTACAAAAGGGTTCAGAGGGGTTTTGCCAGCGTTAGTGGGAGGAAAACTTGGCCCGTTGTCTCTTTATAGGTCGTTACTCGCCAGCATCTGAGTCTCAAATGCGCAGTTTGTTGAGCTGCTTCAAGCGGTCCCACTAGCGGTTAATAAATTGGGAGTAATTTTGCTGTCATTGTCATTGCCAAAAAATTCATATAGCTTTATATCTTCAAAGACATTCCCAACTACAAGTGGCTTTTCTTGTTTGGGGTTTTCTTTGTTTCACCTTCTTGGCTTCTCTGCTCATAAAGAGTCTGCAAGTATTTTTTAAACAATCAGCCAAGTCTTATCATCCTGACTTAAAATGTCTTCTAACGGAGGAGGTTCTTTTATTTCTGTTTTCATTTGAGGGACTATCTCTGTACCGCCCCATCCTTGGATTAAAAGGGAGCCTGACCTGGACTTCATACATTTCCTAGAGTCTAGATTAGATTAAAATGTGAAAGAACCCCTGTAAAAAGTCACATTTTTAGTTAAAGCCTTCATTCCAGTAGCTAGGGAATTGATGTCAGCTGGAAAATGATTTCCCAGTGGCTTGGTTTTGTAGCAAAAGTCTTCAACTTTTATGTATATAGTCTTTGAAGTTGGAAATTGTTGTTAGACTATCAAATATTGTTTGAGGTGTCACTCATTTTTTCTTTTTGTTATGGGAATGGGATCTTAGCAGAGAATTATTGAGGCAGAAAATGAGTGTGTGAGTGACACTGAAAAGAAAGGTGTTTATAGGGCATATACAAGGTGAATTGTTGTGAAACCTAAACCTGTCAATATAATATGGGTTAATTCGCTAAGTGTCTGGTTTCTCCTGGAAGGAACGTGGGGTTAAATCTCTGAGGACGTCGTGCTTGGATGCGTTATCTGCCGCGTGGAATATTTTTGAAGGTACCTCTCTGCTTGCATGAGTTCAGCTCCCTGGTTTCTAGGAGTCACATAATGGAAAGGCTGCTGTTTGGGGAAGGAGCTGGATCTACTCGGTGGATGCAGGAGATGGTCAGGGGAGCTCAAAACTCGTCTCTTCTTTCCTTGCATTGCTTCTCTGTCCAAGTATTTCCTTACGGCAGAGAGGCACTGGGCATGGCTGATAGTGCAGAAATCCCAGCAGAGTTGTGCAGCAAGAAGCTTTGTGTGCTCAGCACGGCCTGGCTGGCTCCACCACCCTTCCAGAGATGAGGTGTAGAAATCAAACGAATGGGTAAAAAAGGGAACAGATTATTCACGGGCAGTTTTTCCCTGGATTACCGGCCTTTTCTGTCCCATTTTCCTCATTTGTATGCCTTGGCTCTTGGAGCTGCAGACAATCCAGGTCATTCTTCCCCATCCAGAAGAGCAGATATGACCGTGTTGCAAAGGCTTCTATAAAGCACTGACCCACTATCCACAACAGTATTACTTGTATCACCGTAAAGAGCCCTTGGCATGACTCAGGATCGTGCTAGGTGCTGTACATACACCAGAGAACAGTGGTCCCCCTCTCAAACAGCTCACGCCCTAAGATGAGAAGCAATGGATGGACACAGGCCGACGGGGAAGTGCAAAGAAATGATGAGACGTGCAAGTCCATATGATGGGGAGTGACCTCAGTATGGCAGCAGCCTAATTGCTCTCAGCTGTTTTGTAAGCAACATTGTAAGAGGGTATTTGAAGAAGGGTGAGGATGGCGTTTTATTCTATGCACTCGAATGGTTTGGGAGCGGAGGTATCCAGGGTTATTGCTAGTCACTGAAAGTCCTGCCAGGGACAGGCCAAAGTGGTACTTGCAGCCATCAAAGGTTGATCATCCTTTCTCTGAAACCAGTGGATGCCCAGCAGCAATCGGCAAACACACTGGCCCCTGGGCTACTCGGAGTGATTATAATTCGGCCAGGATGGGTGGCCAGGTCACCTTTAGCGCTAAAGTTCGAGACCCTGGAGAGCATCAACCCTGCACAACACGGCGAAAATCTCCCCCGCGCTGATGGGCTTTTTGTGCTATTGTCTTTAAGCCTCCTTGGGAAGGAGAGCAGCCAGGTTTTTGGTATTTTCACATCTCTAAGAGCACAGGAGACAGCCAATAAAAAGGGGATGGCTGTCTGGAGATTAGCCCCCCTCCTCCTAACTTCTGAAGGCAACAGAACGGCATGGATAGTGAACAACCTGCTTGCCTTGGGTGCAGATGGCTTTAATTGTCATTCCCAGATGTTCTGCCTCTTGAAGGTCAAATTCACCTTGTATAAATCGGGCTGGAGCCATCCAGAGAGAACACAGACTTGATTTGAAGACATGTCATAAAAAGAATGTCCTTCTTGCTCGCTCTTTCCTCGCTTCTTCCCCAAAAGAGAACAGGTTGGGAGGGGCACTTGAGTGACACGTGGCATGGGCATGGGGCATGGGACATTGTGCCTTCTAGGTGCTGGTTCAAACCTATCTTGAGATGCTGCTGGCTGAGAGATTTGTACTATTTTCTTGCTCTGCAGAGTTGCTATGTGCAATGAGTTAGGTGTTGGCTGTCCAGTCCGGTTTCCCCTGTCCTGTAGCCCGCATTTCTCAACGTCAATTTGGCTGTCGGTAGACCAGCCAAGCAGTGAACAAACATGGTAAATGGATCCTCCTTTAGATGCGAGCAGAGACACAGCAGTGGGGCAACGTATGGAGGAAGCTGGTGTCTGTTTTGTTCAATACATAGATAGATACACAGACACTAAAGCATCTTTTGCAGTCATAACACTCAGTATTAACATCATAAAGCATACGTATAGTTCTGATCGGCATTGCCAGATTTCACTATTCGTTCCAAAAAGTCATCCTTCCCAACCATTACCTGATATCTCTGACGTGCTGGTGATCCCAAAATATCAGGGCATTGCTGCTACTGCATAAATAAAATGGTAACTCTGCAAACCCCATCTCGGACAATCAGTCCTCATTCAATAGCTTCCCTGGAGTCGGTGGGATTTCTTTCCCAAGTAAAGTTTTGTAGTGCTTTACATTTTTAAAGATTTGTACAAATGATAATGAATCAATCCACCCCTATGAATTAGGCATGTATCATTATCTCCATTATCCTCCAAAGCAGTTAATTATGCCACCCCCTCTGCATATTATCACTGATATTAAAAAACTTTCAATGAAAGACTTAAATAATAAAACAAGGAAGAATGGTATGGTGTTTTGTTGTAAGTGTGCAAATAATATCTCCTGTTGTTCCTGCTAGGAACCCAGGACAGTCGGTGGGTCTTTTTTTGTAGCAGCTGTTTTGGGTATCATGAAAAATATCCATTGATGACATGCTTGTAATGTGCATATGCAATATTTAGCATATGTGATCAAAGGTCACAGGGGCTGGGATTTCCTGGGGCATCAGATCCATGCCCCTGCTTTTGCAGACAACTATATTGTATTATCCCGTTCATAAATTGGCCACTCCTCATCTTAAAAGTAGTTAGGTCGCTTCCTCACTGTCCTCATTGGGGGTTTGCTTCAGAACCTCATTCCTCTGGCTAGAAATCTTCGCATTACCTATCAACGTTTATTCTTGGCCAACTTATACCCAAGGGCGTTATAACCAGGTGGAAACGTACTGCTATGGCAGACCTGGCCAAGTGCCAGCGTTGCATGTGTTTTTTTCCATGTTTCCTGTTCTAGCATGTGAGCTGGGCTTGGCTCCTGGAAAACATGCTGTACTGCTTCGTTTGAAGTGATTTAAAGTTTGGTGTCACAGCAATTTCAGGCCTGGCTAGTAAGGGGACACTGTGCTCTTTGTCTTGGTCTGATTAAGATCGGTTCTTGAGACACCCTTGTTGCTTCCTGAAAACAAAGCTTCGGGGTTGAGCTGAGATCCCCGGTAGAAAGAATGACCGTTCCCGCTGTGTGACCGTCTACTTTCAGGGCTGGTTTATACATGGAAATAAGCAAGGTCGACATGCAGTATGTCCAGGCTCTGCATCACTGATTTCCCTCCACTGGAAACCAACCTGCAAGGCCCCGGACATCTGCTACGGCGAAGCACGGTGACAGCGCTCTGGTCAAAATGGGCTGGCAGCGGCAGCTGAAGCGACAACAAGGCTGCATAGTTCTGGATGAGAAGGGTTTAGACAACCGGACAAGGACAAAATGTGTAAGAGCTTCTGCACTAACACTAGGCACCTGGTAAATAAGAGGGGCGAGCTAAAATGGCAAGTATTAAATAATGGTCATGGTATAACAGGCATTTTGAAAAGTAGGTGAAGGCATAATTTGGAGAGTAGTGAATTCAGAGAGTCTTTCGGCTAGAAATGAAGGTAACAGCTTTGAATTTCAAGGTTTAAAATCAGGCACCATAAAAGTGCCCTATTCCCATCTTTTCTCATTGATCAAAAACAGTGCCTCTTTAGGTTCACGGCTTCCTCCCTTCACCACTTCCCCAGGCCATTTTGGGGAGAAAAGAATGAAAATTATACAAGTGATAAATGTGGATTTTAATGAAGAAATGGCTAGAAAGTCTAAGAGTGATTAAAGAAAAATTAAGGTGCCATTAAGCAACTGTTCAAGGCAATTTCACACGAGGGGAAATTACAGACTCAAACACAGCATTTTGTAAACAGACGCCATAAAACGAATAGGGAACTTGTGGATGTGACATTTATTTCCTTACTTTGCTTGTCGATTGAAATATTTTTTGCCCCCGTGCTCTTGGAGTTTCAGAAAGGCAGAGCACCGTGGATTCCCACTCTCATATCTTGTGTTGTTACCACTGAGTCAGTGGGAAGAGAGACATTTGATGGGTAATTTGGGATACCATTGGGGATACATTAAGGATCTTTCTGTGTGTACCAGGCACTGCTGTCAAAGTTGAGAGCATGGGGTACAATTGCTCCTGTTTATTGCATGGTCATGCTGAAGGGGGAGGAGACGGCTCAGTCGAACGTTATATTTGTCAACACATAAGAAGCGAGAATTGATGTGGGAAGAAGTGAAAGGGGTGAGACCGGGGGAAGGGGGAGGTAGCTATGTGACTTCAAATGGAAAAGAAAAAGCCCATCAGATGAGATGCACACATTTGGGGTGCAGAGGAATGAAGAAACTGGTGTTATTTTCTTTGCTTGTATTACTATAGTGCCTTGGTCTGGCTTTAACTGCAGTTCTGCACCGGTTCAGACAGGGATGATGCTACCTTTAACAGGGGTTGGACTCGATGGCCTCCTGAGGTCCCTTCCAACCCTGTTTTTCTATGATTATGATAGGCAGTGGAATAACGACCGCAGCTTTATTTCCTAAAGCCCCAGCTCCTCGCATTAGGTAACCATGAGAATTTCACTTTTTGCTACAAAAGAAGTCCACATGGTTGTAAAGAAATGCCAGAAAAACATGACCCTTAATGACTGAAGGAAAACAGAAAATGAAAGGGGCACAATATTTATTATTTAAAAAAAAAAAAAATGATTTTTTTTTTTTTGGTCTTCAAAGAGAAAATGTAAGAGAGAAAGAAGGAAAATGAGCAAAGCCCATGACAACTGTTGAGTCCTTTTCTTTGGTTTCTGATGGTGGAAAGAGGTTGCCTTATCCATGTTTTCCCATCGAGTTATGAAGCCTATAGACTTGGGGGATGGAAGCTGCACATCTTGTATTCACATGATTCCAGGGATTTAACATTGATAAGATATTGCAAGACTTGCCAGGGATGTTGGAAACATCATCTCTGGTTCTCTGCTCCTGGGCCCCTTGTTGATGTGCAACTGATTGGGGACAGAGAGGAGCACCTCATCTCTCTGCCCCTAAAGCCTTGGCAGGCGAGAAAGCCAGCAGGAAATTCCCACTCCTGCTTTCAGCCTTCAGTAGTGTAGGGGCATGCCATGCCAGGGGGAAGCACGGTCCTGGGACAGATGTATTGCTACCAGAAACCTGCTTGGCTCTGGGCTGGGCTGGGCTGGGCTGGGCTGGGCTGGGCTGGCTGGAGACCATCCTGCGCATGCTTCAGGGACCCTCGTGGACTGAGGAAGCAGGTCACGCAGGGCTCAGATACAACCTGATCTCAGCACTGTAAGCCTAGCTCAGATGCACATCTCCAGTCAGCTTGGTGGCAAGATTCATAGATTCATAGATGTTAGGGTCGGAAGGGACCTCAACCCCAGCTTTCACAACATAAAGCCGCCCGATGCAGCTGCCTGCAGGGACCAGGGTGGGAGGACGGAGGCTGGAGAGGCAGGAGGGACTGTCTGGTTACTGGGGGGATCGCAGCCCCTGTACTGTCTCAAGCAGTCCTGCTGCTGCTTAGTATTGGTAAGGACTAATTTCTATTGCCTGGAGAATCCCCACCGAAGGAGGAAGCCTCATCTGAAACTAAACAAGTATCACAGAAAGACAGGTCTTGCATGGCAAACTAACTTGAGTAATGGAAGCAGTGCAGCCCCGATAGCGGGGTAAATTAGCCCGGATGGAGCATCATGCTATGGAAGGGCTAGATTTCTTCTGGCATCTGAGCTAACATAGATGTCCTGCAGTGCCTAGGATAGCTACACTGTGACTAGCACTCTCCTATCCTTCTGCTTCTCTGCTTCCCTTTTCCCCCAATAGTCATCTCTTCCAGACACTACCCACGCAAGCCA
>NW_005842555.1:472197-488157 GCF_000455745.1 Alligator sinensis
TGGGGTTGGAGGTGAGGACACCGGGGCAGATGTCATAGACCAATGATGATCTGTTTGGAAGTCAAGGTTGCACCTGTTCGACCGGAGTGGAGGATCCTTCTTCTTGGCTTTCAAAGAGAGGTGGCTGTCCTTCCGCTGACTCTGAAGGACGCCACGTAGCCAACAAGCCCCCCCGTCAATACACCCTGTATTTATTTTTGGATATCTGTAGCGTGGCTTCTGAATCCATTGTATGACTGAGGAATATGGGTGGACTGCAGCAGAAGACGCGAGAAGACAGAACAGCCCAGATCTGCACAGTATGTAGATGTTTAATTCCCATTCTCTTCCATAGGGATCAGGCCTTGGTGTTGGGTTTGTAAAGAAGTTACAGCAGCAAACAGAGACGAGCAAAGCACTGGTTTCAGTTCTGGCCTGAACCTGAGGAGCCCACGGATGTACAGAAAGTGAAGGGTGTTGCTTTGTATTTACACAGTCCGTTATGCTTCATGTCCTGTGTACTTTAAAGTCTAATCCAAAGACTAGTTAAGTCAATAAAAAAAAACAACTTTCCAATCATTTCTAAGGGCCCTTGAAGACCACCTTTCTTCAGCTCTCTTTCCCAAACAACAAATGCTAATTGTGCTGTTCAGGGGTAAAAGCCTTAGATGTGCCCCTTGGTCTCTGGGGAAGAGCAGTCCCCGGTGGGGCTGAGACTGGAAGTGACCCTTCTTTTCTTGGTTCAACAGGACCCGAGTCTTTTGATCTTTTGAGTATGTTGCAAAGGCTGGAGGAGCAGAGGGTTTCGTTCTGGGCAGCAGGGATGCCAACAGGCCTGCTAGGCTACTAACTTTTCCATACCTTTTAAAAACTGAAGTGCACGTGCTCTTGCAAGCTTGTGAAGGTGTATGGGAAAACCAAAGAGAAACCAAGCAATGCAGAGAAAACAAGCACTGATGCCATCACTCACTATTGCACCAGGATTCCCATGTTAGGGTAACCTGGTCTTCAAAGGTCCCAAAACGCCCTGACATACAAAGGGTGAAGCCATAAGAGGGGTACTTTAAACAAGAAGAAAGAAAGCCAGGATGCAAGGAACTAATAAGTACACAAGAAAACTGTTATACTCTGCGGTGTGTATAGTTTTTTTTTAAGGATATAAAAATAAAATAAAAAAATATGCAGAAGAAACAGATGTATCTGCCAGAAGTTAAATACACATCTGTTAAGGATGCTCTTCTCATATTCAGGGTCAGAAAAATATGTACAAATGTAGCACCTCACTGATTGACAGAAAATCCTCAGTTCTGGCACTGGGAATCTTGTTTTCTTGACAGCACTTTGTTTTAAGGCTAGAGGCAGAAAAATGTCTTATGCTTGTCCTTAAACTGGAAGGCCCTTTGTTCAGGATACTTATACCATTTGCAGATAATGATGTGCATTGCAGTTTCAGCTGTCTGCATATGCATTTTTATGTTTTTTTATGACAGCTCTGCGTACTGAACTAAAAGGCCATTTAGAGCTGTCAGGAAGTGACAAGCATTACCCTTTACATTTACAATTCTGTTAGCATTGTCAGGTGGGCTCACCACTCCACCGACATATGATTTTCTTTGAAACCTACGTATGACTTTAATTTAATACAGCAGTCTCCAAAAAACAAGAACCTTATTAAGATTTCCTTTTCCATTTATCTTTTACTTTTTTTTTTCCTTTTATGCGCTGCTTTTCCCCCCTCTTTCTTCCCGCTTCTACAGTTTTGTTCAGAAGGAAATAAGGAGAAGGGGAGAGAGAGAGACAAACAAAACTAAGTCTTACCTGGAATATCGTAGTGCACTCTGGCACGCCATCCATCCTCTGATCCTGGTTGGAGTTGGTTTTTAGTCCATTCATTTAAAAAAAAAAAAAAAAAGACTACGAGCATGTTGTAAATGTTGAACCAACCCCTGAAAACAACAGCAACAAATAACTTGTGGCTTGCAATCCAGACACGAGCTAGGTACAAATATTTTCCCCTCAGTTAACCGTTTACCAATCCAAGTAATCTCTGTTTCCAGCTGTATGGGCCAATTTCCAACACATTTACATCTGCTGAGAGGTGTCTTATTCCTGAGCAACCCTGCCGATTTCTTTGTTAATCTAAGTCATTTTCTAGTAGCTGCTGGAGTAGCCTTCAAAGGTCCAGCTCCATACGACCCTCATTGGTTTCAAGGAACAAAATCGATGAAGAATCTGCCTTGAAGTGTCTTTTGGAATATGCTTATTAATTGCATGCATTTAATACATCCCTTATTAACTGCATTGCACTGAATTGCATTGGTAGCTAACTACGGCAATGGGGAGCAGGGGAGCATTGTGTTATGCCTGCCTAATAAGAGCCAGTCTCTGCTCTGCTAATCTCCAGTCTAAATAGAGGCACAAAGGTGGAAGAAGCAAGCAGGACACAAAATAATGAAGACACTTCCTGTAGGCCACATGACAAGTAATAGAGCGGAGGTCTCTAGCTCCTAGTCCAGCCCAATCCACTTCTGGAGAGAAGTGGGGCATTCAAGTCTCAGTGTAAGCGATGGTATCCATGGACGGTGTTTTCCTGATGCTCACGTGGATGTGTTATTTCAGTGCTGACAGCGTGCTCGGTCTTCTGCAAGCTGCAGCAGAAGGAACAATCTCAAGGAGTTCACAACCCAAGCAACCTCGTGCAACCCACAGCATACTCTGTGGATTATTACTGAGGGGTACATTTGACTTCCTTGAGCTGCTGGCAATCGAGTTTTCAGACACACGCGGCTGAAAGGATTCCGTGGTATTACAAGGACCTGAAGGATTGTTACTGACTGTCTTGTCTGATTGTTGCTGCTTTTACATATCGTATGCAGGCCAGTCCAAACTGCAGACTTATTAACCCAGCAAACCCACTCGTTATTGGTAGGACAGATCACTATGGATGCCCTGTGGTTCAAGGGGGTTCCCCGAGAAGAATGGATCAGAGTAGGGAGCGCTTTGAAGTGAAATAGCATATGCTGTTCAATGCAAAGGTAGCCTTAGCAGTGCATTTCTCTCCTTTCATAGCATAAAGACAAATGCTAAACATTATTTTTAACAGCTGCATTGTGCATATCCATTGACACATCTGAATCCGTGCCTTGTAAAATCCTCATCTGTCTTGAACGTTGATGCACAGACCCTGCGTACACAGGAGGCACAACCTCATTGAGGTCATCTCTGCCTGCACGGTAACTCATCCATTTTTATCATTCGGGGGCCTTCAGGCACACCAATTACAATCCTCTAATGGAGTTTTATCCCATAATTTGTGACTGCATTCTGTAGATGAGTGTAGATGTTGTATTTGTGCGGTCCAGGCAGCTGATCTCGTTTCATTTGAAATCAGTGGTAAAAACCTAACTTCGGGGGGGAGAAAGTTCAAGTCTTCGGTGCTAGGATAAACAAACGGAGCTAAAATAGCAGCGAATATCCAACCATTTCACTCCAAAGGGGCGAATCGTCAGGGAACCGCAAGTCTGCAACTTTAGTCCCAAGTCAGTCCACGCACAGCGTTACTGCACTTTAACGGCTGCACGTGTAGATGTCGGCCTAAAAACAGCTTACTGTGCAGTAAATGCACGTGTAGACGTGCCCTAGACTTACAGCCCCCACATAGAAGAGACTCTCCAGTCATTCACTTCCTGGCTTCTCTTCCGAAACCGTCCCTGAGCATGCAATCACAACCATATGTTTTGCAACATGATGGCATCTTGGCCCAGGAACTAATAGGTCTTTAAGGGCACCTGAGTGGTCATTCTTCTCTTGTAATGTTGACCCCCCTAAAAAGTCAGGGTGAGACTTTCTATAACAGCAGCAACAGCGCTACCAAAAGCCATTATAACAACCTTTAGTTTGAATAGTCATAGTGGTACGCGTGCTGCTATAAACCGTGGCAAATAGGCACCTAAATGGCTATGTATAATCTATGATGGTGGCAACCATTATGAAGTGGAAGTTTGATCCTTTCTCCTGGTGGTACCAATCATGCAGCATGTCTGCTTTATAGCAAGGACACATAATTCATGTTGCCACTATACACAGGATCATGGGAATTGCCATAGTGGATCAAGCTACTTGTTCATCTAGTGAAGTACCATGTCTCTGACAGTGAAAAGCACAAGGTAAATGCTTCAGAAAGGGTATTCAAGCCCACAATAGCTGATTGTGGAATGACCTGCCTTTAGAGAGCATGCCTTTTTCTCCCCCAGGCAGTCAGTGGGGTGGCAGGTGCCCTGAAGCATGAAGGCTTATATCACTTATTCATTTTTAATCCCTTTTTTTTTTAATGTATCATTGTATTGCAATCCTACTTGGAGGAGGTCAGCCAGGTCATGGGCCCATGATGTTAGGCACTGTATAAACATATAGCAAATGACAGTTTCTGCATAATGTAATCGTAGATGCTCTCATTATCCATTTCACCTTCTGTACATATTCATCATCGAGGTTTCATCAGGCATTAGCTTTCAGCAGGGTGGTGAAATCTATTTGGTTTCTTCTCTAGAGACCCCATGAGTTTGCCAACCATTGCAATCCCGACGTAGTTTGTTAACTAATCCCCTCTGATTACAGACTTTCTTTACTCAGTTCCCGTCTACCCGACCCCCTTGGAGAGCGCGCATCTAAACAATTGCTTTGAGGCATGGTCGACAAAGCATCTTCTGCAGAGCTGCAATCATGGAAATGGTTCGGTGTTTCTGAAAATTTATGGTTGAGCTCAGATTAGAAAAAAAGGAGGCCATGATGACATTCAATCAGTTTGGGAGCCTGTTTTCTTCTGTCTAATGCTGCGCTGAATAAAATGCTGAAGCGATGATTTCCACTTGTTAATAAATAATTCCTGCTTGAAGTTAGACTCCCTTGCTCATTCCCTCTTCTTTTCTCTCTGTCTCTCACTCTAATATAAGCCTTGCCATCCTCATTCCCAGGGTGTAAGATGATGACTACCTCTGCTCCGTGTTTGCATACAGCCTTTTTTTTTTTGCTTTGTTTTCTGCTGAGTTTAGTTTCTGTAGCCCTCCTGGAGCTTGTAACCATGTTTATATAATTACCGTTGCATAAGTGGGTATTTCACATTCTAATAACAGATTATCTCCGTTTAAGCAAGTGGAGCTGTAAAGGATAGTGGCAGGGTCCTTTTAAATGCATTTTAATTACGGTTCTGAAATATTGCGAGGGTCTTCTGCATAAAGAAAACTCTCCAAAGAGGCAGCTGCTCTGTGCTGCTGCCAGTGTCTCACTCCCATCTTTTATGGTTCCTGCCTGCCTTTCTGGGAAAGGGAAGGGACCCAGCACCAGCGATGCATCGCCATACAGAAGTGTCTGCGTGTTTGTATATCAGCCAGCGACGCTGAGCGATACGTGAATACCTAGATAGAAAATACTGATGCAAATCAGGGGCCTGTTGCAAAGTTCATTGTCTGCCAGGGCTTGGGATCAGGTCCTATGCTGTTAATGAGCAAAAAGCATCATATCTTTAGTTACTTTTCCCTCTGTCTTAAGCTTAATTTTTATTTCTCACCCCACAAAAATTGGCATCCTGGTGAATTAGCAGGCGAGGTTCGACTCATTTAGTAGTAAAGAAACCTTACAAGGAAAAATCAGCATTTAGCTTTTATTCTCTGCATTGTGTTTATACCATGAGACAACCCTCCCGCCCCCCCAATAACGGTGCTCATAATTAGGGCCGGTTTTCATCAACACCACGTCACGAATTTTAAAATTGAATCTGCTATTCAGCACTTGAAAACAAGGCAAATCTACAACCAATGTAACTATTATTTGTGAATTGATTAACATTTTCTTCTTTTGGGGCTTTTAGTTTGACAATAAAAACTCAAATATTTTAGATAAATATGGATTTAAAGATAATTTTGTCAACCCTCTCCTCCGCCTGCCCAAATCCCATTTTTTCATTCAAAAAGTTAGAAGTTTTCCAACCCTCTGGAGTCCATGTAGCTATGGAGGCTGCATTGCTGGGGTGGTTGGTCCCAGGGCCTCTGGCCTCACATCTGTCTTACCACCCAAGTCAATGACATTGGTAAAGGATGGGGCACTTTGTGCACAATGTAGTATCCCTTTTCCTCTGGATTAAATATTAAAGCACTTGCAGTCAGCTGGTAGGAGAGTCTTATCCACACTCATTTCTTCTCCCTGTTATTATTTTAATAACACACCCACACACTTGATAGGCCAAGCACTCACAGCTTTGCTTTTTGCTCCAAATCAGAATTTCAACACAACTAGGAACAGCCAGTATTTGAATTTGCTGCCTTAAAACTCAAGACAAACAAGTGCAGAAATATTTTCTATCAGCCAATAAAGTAAAAGAAAACAGAGGCCTGGATGAATGAAATCCAAGGGGCACGACGTCCTATGGTAATTGTAAAAGCCCTGAAGTTGCTCATTTCTCCAAACCCCGTGGAGTT
This sequence comes from Alligator sinensis, assembly GCF_000455745.1. Lineage (NCBI taxonomy): Eukaryota > Metazoa > Chordata > Crocodylia > Alligatoridae > Alligator > Alligator sinensis. The sequence continues at coordinate 478,650 of NW_005842555.1, forward strand.
GGTTTTTCCATGTGAAATTTCAGTCGCTGCTGAACATCAAAAGCACAGACAGCCAATGATTATTTAATATGTTTACACATTAAATGACGTGTATTTCCACAGCTTGTCAGAGCAATTAGAGTCGCAAGCGAGATGGCTGGAGACCCTTCCATCCTTAAAACAAGAAGTTGGCATGATGCTCAGAAAGGAGATTTGGAGGTAAAGCTCCTCAGGGGACTACTCTTTAATAATGTAGACGATACTCAGAACTACAATGGAGATTCCCTGTTACCCAGAGATAATGTGGTCACTGGAATAGATGCTAGTGCAGAGTGACTGCTCTTCCTTTCAGGAAACTAAGTTACAAACTCAAAGAAGCCTTCAAAACCCAACTCAGGAAAGCATTTAGGTTTAAGCCTTGCATCAGTCTCAGAAGTCATGGGTATACTGCCAGGATCTGAATAGATTTGTCTACTTCTTTGGGTTGCACCCATTGCTCAAACCTGGCTCTCTCTGCAGCTAGGAACAGACTTCGCATTTGTCCAGGGACAAGTTTTGCCTGTGTTTGTCCCAGGTCAGCCTGGCATGTGCCCACATTGCCCTTCCAGTTGGGTTTAGTGAGTGGCTGAATGCACTGCTGCTTTTCTGCCATAGATTCAAGGATGCGGTCCCAGGACAAGTATTCGGATGCACTTTGTGATCTCCTATGACAAACTGCTAGCACTATTTATCCTGTGAACCTTCTTAGGGGTTGTCCTGGGACAACAGGCATGGCCAGCTGAATAACTGCTGTGTCCTGGGATAAAACGGTTTCCCCTGGGACAAAAGCAATGTCTGTCTGTAGCCGGAGCATCACCCGTGTGCTCACTAGTTTCCTTATAGCTGTATCTTTAGGGAATCAGCCAGAGTTTGCAATCACAACCTCTTTCATAGTGGTCAGGTCTTGCAAGTCCACCACATGCAGGTCACTCCTACTGCAGTCAGCAGGTGATCTCTGGTGGACGCTTCTCTGGCTCTGTTACAAACAGTGACCAAAAGTGGATCATGAAAAGCACCTGGAGAATGCCCCTTTAAGGCTGCTCCTAAACCTTAAGTGATTAAAATAAAGGATCCATTTGTAAAGGAGAATGATGCACACTTGAATCTCTGTTTTAACTTCAGGGAGACAATAAAGCCTCTGCTAGGATGAACTGCCTCACTGAAGTCAAAACAGAGATTCATAAAGGGGGACCTGCGGATTAGTCCTGTTGTTAGCAGCATCATGAAATTGTGCCTGAAAGCTTGCAAAGAGCAATTTTTCCAACTATTTAGTTGGCTTAATGAAAGATATCACATCAACCCAAAGAAGCTTGTCTGTCCATGTAAGATCAGAGCTCAGTTGGGTTGCATTAAATGCTGCACAAACCCACCTTACCTACAAACTGAATAGCCAAAATTAGACAAAGGGCCAAAGAAAGGGTCGTTGGTGGTCTCCAAAGCATTTGCTGGACTTCCTCAAAGCTGACTGCTCATGCGCTGGCTTTCCTCCTTGTTTCCAGCTGGTAATTGTCATTAAAAGACAGCTATAAATGCATTAAATTCTTTCCTGATATTATTTTTCCATGTGATCAGCGGCTGCTGTTGCCACAGGGAAGCTGATCAAGAATGGGAGAGGAGGCGATGCCGCGGATTGTGAATTAGGGGGGAGGTCTACACTGCACCATCTCCCCGGCAGGTGAGATGAGAGCCACGCTGCAGAACAGCTGGAGAACCGCTGCACGAGGAGTCTTTGCCCTGAGAAGAGAGAGAACATTTGTCTGGTGGTTGCTATTCATTGAGTCCTAAGAGCAAAAAACCTTGGCTCCAAGTCTTTGCTCAGCAAATTATGTCATTCTTGTTCACAGAAAGGAGAGCTTACAGCACAGCTTCGAAATTAAAGCCGGTGGTGCAGAATTAAAAGCAGACAGGGCAGATGTGCCTAGAAGAAATTTATATCCACATCTTTTGGGAATCACCTAATCGTTCTGCCAGGACTTGAAATCAGCTTTTCCTATATGGCATGCAATTGCACCACACCTACCTAAGCTACATTTGAATGGTGAGGAATTAAAACGTTACCAGATATTTCCGTTGCTTTGCCATGTGAAAAAAAAATAAAATGAAGGCAAATGTTGATGAAACCCAGAATTCCAGGGATCCAGCAACGTGATTTAATATTACTCAGGATGATTTTACAGCAGTGGCCATCTCCAGCTTAATATGCCGACATGTAAAAATGGGAAGGATTGATTGGAACCATACGGAGCCGGATCATTGCACGTTACTATTGCAAGGGTTCCCAGCTCCTTTCAGCCATAGGTCTAGTAGAGTGCTCCTTCATCGTTCTTTACAAAAACCTTGCTTTAGTGGAGCAAAAAGTGCAAAACCCCCCAAAACAACCCCCCCTCCCCCAAATATCCCCACACCAGTTTTATGGATATTTTTGATATTCAAAATATTTCAATTTTGCAGTTTAAAATGACCCAATTTCTGTTTTTTGCAAAAGTTTTAGTAGTTCATCTGAAAGGAGTTCATGTAAAAATATCCCAATCTGACTCAGCATTCAGTAATGTTTTGAAACAGGATTTGTATCAAAATGTTAAAAGAATGTTTGTGAAATTTCCCCAAAACTGGAAATTTTCAATGAGACGACACTTCATTTTTTTGAAGTTCCATTTTCCATAGAAGGACATTTTTGTCAGAAAATTTATTTTTATGTTCCAAAACCTGACCAGCTCTAAATGTATTGGGAATTTTAGTGTGTGTGTGTGTGTGTGTTTGTGTGCATGTCTGTCTGTGTCTTTTTGTGTGTGCATGTGTGTGTACGTGCATACACCTCCCCCCATGAAGTTTTGTCGTTTTACTTTCGTCGTTTTAATTATGATTTATTAAGCCATGAGTGGCTTACTCAAAGGAATGTCAGTAAGGGCTTCATTCTTGGTCCGTGTATATTGTCACCCGCTACATAAAATATTTCAAAATTAGTTTTAGACACTTGAAAAAAAATTATTTGGATTACCTTTAATGTTGCTCCTTTAGAGCCAGGTGTCTGAGTCTGGGCTCAGCAAGGGAGAAAAATGATTAGTAATAAATTTAAAACGCATCTGAAAAATACCATAAGATGATTTTATGTAGTAAAAACATCGTGGCTTTAAAGTGAGTGGGAATCTCTCCTTTTATCAATATAAAGATTGATAAAGTTTATGCGCCTGCAGTTTCACGAGAGTTTGCATCGTAAATCTTTTACTGGTTCAGGAGTCAGACTAAATAATCCCGTCACGGCCCCAGGCTGGTGTAATTTTGGGGAGGGGCAGTTTTGCTTTCAGAGGATGAAGAAAAAGGGACTATTTCTGCTGCGGCCTTCTTCATATGTGTGTGCACGTGTGTGTGCGTGCGTGTATCAATGGCAGCTGTTTGAATCGGCTGATGGGGCTGGGATGCCGAAACTGCCCCCGGAGGAGCTGGGTTCGTGGGCACAGTACTGGCGGAGTCAAAGGAGGTAAAGGTTAAATGCCATCTACTCCCATCACAAGACATTACACATAAACCGGTTTAAGTGATCAGAAACTGGTTTAAACCTGTTACAACCAAAGCTCAGCACACATAAACCCGTTTCCAAATGTCCGAAACTGGTTTAAGGTAAACCTGGTTGAATGTAGGATCGGACTGACAGCCGGTTTGACCGGTTAATCCCTGCTTAGTGCCTTGCAGCCAGAAAAGCTGCACAGGAGGGATCCCCGCCTGCCCAAGAGCGCTCGTGCCACCGCCCGCGGGGAGCAATGCTGAGAGCGGCACAGCCCGGCCCAACTTTGGCTCAGGGTCTGTCTCCTCTCCAGGCAGGCACGTGCAGCTTGACCGCCATACAGGCGAACGCAGTCGTGCAGCAGAGATGTCAAAGCTCGTTTTAAAGTCGCCAGCTCAAGTACTGGTAGCACAAAGCTCAGCCTAGGTTGATTTTTTCCCAGCTACTCAGAGGGGTTTTTCAGCATGCACCGAGCAGCTGGCGTGCTACCAGCCCGAGCTAGCCAGCTTAGAGCTCACTTGGGTATCCATCTCCCCACTGCGCCGCAGTCACAGCGCCAGCAGCGTAGACAGAAGAGCCATCAAGGAGCCGGGCGCTCCAGGCAGTAATAGAGATCCTCTCGGGAGCTGTAGGCTGACGCTGCTGATATGCGTTAGCAGGGAGGCAGCTGTTTTTTTAAGGTCTTTTTGCCACCGTCAGAAATGTCAATGTGGCTCTTGCAAAAGGCAGAGGATCATTGTCATCAGCTGCCGCAGAACGAGCAAGCGGGACCCAGGCTTGGCAGCTCTGCATGCCGTAGCGCGCAAGCCTGCATGAGCCCGGCCTCCTGGTTCGTGCCCCGGTCCGGGCTGACATCTCGGTGGGTGCAGCCCGAAGTCCGAGGGGACGACTGTGCCGGCCCTTTGAGAGGAAAGCTGGTGTACACGGAGCCCGGCCACTTTCACGAGCCCCAGGGGAGGGGGGCACGATTCACACCCTTCCCCAAACACCTGTCAGGAAGCTTACCTGTGTCTGCGCCACGTCTGAACCCCCCCGTCCAACCCGGAAGGGCAGTCTGCATCGTGGCAAGCTTGGCACGGCAGCTGGAAGTCACACCTGGCTGGGATTTGGTTTGCTGAGGACTTCTCCTCTCCGTCGGTGTGAGCAAGAGGGGGAAGACAGCGTGCGCACTGATGGGGCTGCAACCTGGCATGCCGCTCTTGCTTACCTTTCCCCAGCGGGCAGGCAGCCGGAGCCATTGCTCCTGGGTTTCTCCTCTTTTTGCTGCAGCTCGGTAAGCCTGATTCTCTGGTTCAGCCTTTTTCCACCACTCTGGCAGCACGAGGAGTCCTCAAAGTGGGCAAAACCAGCTTCTGGAGGAAACCCACCGGTCAGTGGGCTTCTCTGGCCATTGCAAAATGTGCCTAGTGGGTCCCCATGGACCCTGCTCACAGCCTCAAGTACATGGGAGCAAGCTCAGGGGTGGATCAGGGCACTAGCACAGTTGTCCAGACTATAAATCGGAGCAGCCCAGAGGCTGCTCTAACTTATACCAAGGACAGGGCTGTCCCTTATATGCCCCCAAGGTATCTGGGATGCAAAACCCCTCCCTCCACGTCCCTGCCCTAAGCCTATTCCTGCGTATCTGAGATCTGAACCTGGGAAGTTTGGGAGACGGAGGGGGTTGGAGAGGTGGAAGGGGGATCCGACCAGGGAAAGGCCCTTCTTTAGGCCCAGGTCCCTGCAGCCCTGCCAGCAGCGTTAGCTGTTTTCTGATAACAATATTATTCTCCTTGGTCTTCTGGGAGTGCCACTAGCATCATTAATCAAAACCCCACGTTGCTTCCTTGTCCTGAAGTATCCGTACTGCATCATCAATCATAACAGCAGCAAAGGGTGTGCTCTGGGTATCGAGAGGGTGTGAGAGGCAGCACCAAAAAAAGGAAGGAATGAAAAGGGCCTTAATTATCCTGTGGTCTCCAGTCCATCACTCACCCTGGAAGCATCTCTACGGCTTTATCTTGGCGGCATCTCCTTTTAAAGCCATGTAAACAGCCGTTAAGTTAGAAACCTTCATTCCACAGCGCCGGATACCCCACTGCTTTTCAAGCTATTATTTTAATAAGGCCTATTTTACAATTAAGGCACCATGGGCTTTAAATTACATATAAAATAAAAGGTGGAAATGGAAGCATTAGGCGCGCGGCTGCCTTCGGAGGCTGAGCAGCTTTGCAGGAAGCCTCCGCCTGCTCTGACACGGGCAGCGCCGGCACGCTCGGGTTTTGTGCTTCCGTGTAACACAAACAATAACAAGCCCCTTTCCCCTCGTCTCCTCTGGGAGCGCCCCGCGCGGGAGCGCTTGGAGGGAGGGCGCTGGATGCTTCTCGCCTGTTTGGAGCTGCTGTGCGATCAGTGCAATCCCCGGGTGCTGTTAGGAGCCCGAAACCCCCCTCCCCGAGTCCTTTCCACCCAAATAGTGGCCTCAAATACAGGCTCTTCCCACAAAGCCCAGCTAGGCCTTTATTAGCGTCTTTGTTGTGTTGTTAGGCAGGCTCTCCTGGCACCAGCTCCTCAGCCTCATAAAGCCCAGTGGTTTAGGTTATGCTCGTTACCACTGACGTGGTCGGCCCTGATACGAGGAACAACTCTCACTCCAGATGGTTGTAAAGGTTAACGAGGAATTTATGCACAGCTATATACAAATCAGCCAGTATCTTCTGGCTGGAAACAACAAGCCACTGACATAAATTCAGCTTTCTGAACATATGTAGCTCGGTCACTACGGGAAACTAGAGAACGGCGCAAGCTGTTCGTTGGAACGGCACCGCTGGCGCGCGGCGGGGCGAGCACGGCGCCGAACGCGACGCAGAGGAGGGACAGTCGTGGCGGTCCTGGAGCGGCTGCTTCCCCGTCTCCACTGGGCCTGAGCCACGCGTGGTGCAGGGGGCGATTGTGGCCCCTCTCTGCCCCCGGACTCAAAGCCGGGGGTAGGATTCACGCATGCAGATGTCCCGTCATGTGTCCCGTCGTGCTGGTAGCCACGTCTGTGAGGCTGCTGTAGCTCAGCGCTGCCCTGGCTTGTCATGGCCTCTTAGATCTGCGCTTCTCAAACTTTTTAGAAAGTTTACAGCTAATATTGTGTGGCAGCCTTAAAAGAGCCTCGAGCGTGCCATGGCAGCCCGGTTGAGAGTCGCTGTTCCCCTTGGCAAAGGGGATTCGCACTGTGCTTCTACAATGACTTGAAGCCCCTTTTTGGCTACCCAAGCATCGTGGAGGGGAGGTTTTAGTGGAGGGCTGCATGTGAACACCTTCACCTCTTCACCCAGATGCACAGCCGTAGGGATCTGGTATGGTTATAAGGATGAAGCAAGTCAGACAGGGACTCGTTTTTCCTTCTCCTGCCTTTCCAACCACCTCTCCAAAGACCCACTGGCTTTCTTGCATGCCTGCCAGCCCAGCCTCTGGCTTCTTCACTATCCGCGCCATCCAGGAAGAGCGCCGGCCAGCTGCAGATGCTTCCTCAGCCCCACGAAGGGTGTTTGTACCCAAAAGCTTGCACAGAAGAATTTTTTCCAACTATTTGAGTTGGTTTGATAAAAGATACCAGATTTACCCAAAGAGCCTTGTCTCCAAAGACAGGACTCCTGGTGTAGAGGTTGGGCAGGGGGAGGTCTCAACAGCCGCTTTTGCTGTATGAATGCACTTCCAGGGATAAACAGCTCCATTTAATTGACATGCTGGCACGGGGAAGCATCCCTGCCCCAGTAAAGAGGCAGCAAATGCCACCCGTTGTGCTCGTCCATAGGAGCCTTCTCCCCTCTCATTATATCGGATGCATGGATCCCTGCCCTGAGCAGCGCTGGTGAGACCCTCCCTTGGCTCCCTCTCTTCCTCTGTCAGCTGTTCCAGGTGCCAAGAATCTGCTCTGAGGTTTCTTGATCTTCTCCGGCTAACGTGTCAGCTGAAGGCATTCATCTGCTTCCCCACTGAGTCGAAAGCTGGCCCGCTCCTTCCCAGAACAGTGGTCACGATGGCATGGGACTTGCCTTTTTTTTTGATTGTTTTGTTGTTGTTGTTGTTGTTGTTGCTTTTCAGCAGATCAAAGCAGGTTGCAGTAAAGGCAGAGTCAAAATCTCCTGCTTCTGTGCTGCATGTTGCACTGATGAGCTGCAAGGGAGGGGGGAGGCCTTTGAACATTCGCCATTGAAGCTGGCCAGCATGCCTCCACTGTAGGCTTCTCTGATGCTCTTGCCGTGTTTTTCTGTTGGGGCATCTTGCACAAGGGGATGGGGAGACTGGGGAGACTTTAACCTCAGAACAGCAAAGGATTTTACCTCTGTCACGGTGAAGCGAGGAGCAGGAGGGGCTGCTGTTTTGCTCCCTTTGCTCTCAAACTGGTCGCCATTATGGTGGGAAGCAATCTTCCCGCTGAAACGGAAACGCCTGTGTTAATGCATGCGATGATGTACCGGAGGAGGCACGTAGGGCTGCATATCATCATCGGACTCCAGAGCAGCGTGTGTTTCTTGAATTCAGTGTGGCGTCGTTCTTAATTCTCCTGCACGTTTCAGCTCCTTGTCACGAGCGCTTTATTGAATGTACCGATCTGCTTCACTCGGATTTAAGGATCCGTTATTCACAGCGATTCCCTTTGTTACTGAGGGTTTCTGTAGGCGCAGGGCAAGACGCTGGCCTGTGGAAGCGGGGTTGGTGGGTGCAAGAGGATTGTGCATGGTAAGCGTTGGGAGCCAGCGGGGTGGCTCCCAAACATCATCAGGAGCAATGGAAATGTTCAGTGAACGATGGATGTCCTTCCTCCCCTCCCCTGCATTTCGGTTGGTGTGAAGAGGAATATCAACACCGGTATTGCATGCGACATGCAACCATCAGACCGGGGCTAGGACATGGCGGGCCAGCGGCAGAGCCTTGGGAGAACTCATGTCAGAGGCCTGATTGCAGAGCACCAGCACCCCGTCCTGTGCCGAAGCTTTCCCTTATTTTCCACTTTAGGGAAAGCAACTCCAGAAGACTCCATAAAACCACGCGGCAGACCTGGCGGCCTCCCCCAGAGCCGTAAGCTGAGACGGCTGCCAGTGGCTTGCTTTTTCTTACGAGCATAATAGTGCTCAACAGGCTTGGGGCCTCCTTGTTCCAGGGGCTTTCCTGAACTACATTTATATATATATATATATATATATATTTCCTAAATCCTCCTGGCACAGTTGGCCCCCGCTACCATGCTGCTCCCTGCCAGCCCTGTTGTATAACTGTAAACGCCGGCTTCAATCCCGTCATAAAATTCTGTATTTGGCCTTTTACGTTCCCCCGTCAACCTCCGTTCTCTCCCTTTCCCCCACCGATGACTTCATTCCTCTGCTTTTCTCCAGCTCCGCATTGTCCTAACGTAAAACTCGAAGAGCTGCCGCCTTTTGCTTTTCCGCTCTTTATTTCCCTTTTGCTTTTGCGCTCTTTTATTCATTTCTTTTAGACCCATTAGCTGTCCATTGCTCAATGCAGCAACTTAAGCCAAAGCCATAAAGCACCACATACCATCCCCTCGCTGCTTGAGTAATTTTTAAGCACACGTGCCAAACAACACCACCCCCAGACACACACACATGTGCACATACACATGCACTTAGTCACACATGCACGTGTGCACGTGATCTCCTACCCCCCAGCACATGCACATAAGCTCTGTGTAGACTGTTGTCTTCAGCTCAGTTATTTCTGCACATCCCATGAATTGGAAAGCCATCCTGCTTTCCATGGACTGAGCTTTTTAAACGGTCTGTTTACTGAAGGATCCAACCTGAGCCATCAGACTTGGCTCAAGAGTAGCTGGCAGATATCTTAGGGCTGGGGGTTTACTGTACCAAAGCCCCCTGGGCAGTGGCATTGAGGCTTACTTCATGGCATGCCTTGGGAGACATGAGCTAGGAGCGTGTGTAGACGATGAGGAGTAAACGGCAGATGTACGTGGCCAGCCTATGCACTGGTTCTCTTTCC
>NW_005842555.1:488188-522097 GCF_000455745.1 Alligator sinensis
ATCTCACATTTTGCCTAAAATGAAAAAGCCAACTGTTCTCGGTGGGGGCAGATGACAGGACAAGGAGCAATGAGCTCCAGTTGCAGCAAGGCACGTTGAGGTTGGATATTAGGAAAAACTCTCCTGAGGAGGGTGGTGAAGCACTGGAACAGGCTCCCCAGAGAGGTGGTGCAGTCTCCATCCTTGGAGGTGTTTAAGACCCAACTGGACAAAGTCTTGGCTGGGATGATGTAGTTGGGGCTGGTCCTGCTTGGAGCAGGGGGCTGGACTGGATGTGACCCCCTGAGCTCCCTTCCACCCTCCTTGTCTGTGATTCTGTGATTCTACGACCTTGCAGCTGGAAGTCCTTTGACATGACTTGGTGGCAGTGAACTCCAGCAAGGGGAAGGCACTCGGGAAAATCATCTCATGCCCCTGAGCAAGAGCAGCCCATCATGAAAAATTCTCCTCCACTCCCTATTGAATGGAGCTATGAAACAAAAAGGATCAAAGAATGGGCTACCTGGAGCGAGTGTAGCACAGCAATGCCAGGCCAGGGGAAATCTTTGCCAAACAAAGCTTCGGTACCCATGATAGAGCCTGATCCAAGATCCCTGAAGTTAGCGTAAAGGCTCCCACTGACTTCGTGGCGCTGTACATCAGCCCCTCGTGCATTCAGAAGTTGTGATGCATTTTTCGAATCAGATTACAAAGAGCAGAATCTCTTAATAATACTTAACATTTGGATAGTGCTTTTATGTTCAAAACGCCATCTGGACATTAACTGATTAATCCTAACAGTGCCCCTGGGACGGAGGAAGGTAACAATCATTGCCCCTGCCTTACTGATGAGGAAACAGGGGGGGAAGGGAAGTGAGGTGATGTGCCCAAGGTCTGACGGTGAGTCAGTAGCAGAATCAGCACCTCATGGCTCGCAAATGAGTGCCCCTTCCTCTGGGCAGCAGCACCCTCCGGAGTCATGCTGAGCCCTTCCCTGAGATATCCGGGTCCACCACTTCATGGAAAAGCTGGAGACCAACAAACTTCCTCATTCCAGGCTCGGATGTTGATGACAAAGGGCACGTAGACACATCGATGCAGTTTCTTTTCTCTTTTCATTCTCCTCCTTCTCTTTTAGCTTTTCTGCTTCTGGGGGTGCATCTACACATGCACATTTACTGCACAGTAACCTCAATTACTCCACAGTACAGGCATGTGTCTACACACTCACACCTGTATTACGCAGTAAATATGGAGACTTATGCCGATTTGAACATAAATTTGATACCTGCATCATGCAAGTATCAAATTTACTCCTGCTTAGTTACTGTGCAGTAATGCACATGGAGATGCCTTACTGTGCAGTAACACTGTGTGTGTGGACTGACTTGGGACTAACTTTAGTCCCAAGTCAGTCCACGTACAGTGTTAATGTGCTTTAATGCCTGCACATGTAGACACTGACACTATTCCTGCTTAAATATGGGGACTTATGCTGACATGAACGGTAAATTTGATACCTGCATCATGTAGGTATCAAATTTAATCTAATTAGTTACTGGCACCCAGGGCATGCCTACATGTGCATTTACGCCAGCTTGAATTTACTGTGCAGTACGTTACCGTGCAGTAAATTTAAGCCGGCGTAAATGCACATGTAGACACACCGTGGGTGTCATATCAGCAGCAGGATTTTAAATTGCTGCTATGTGAGTTTGGTTTTTCCCATGTAAATGTGCATTCCCGGTGCCGGCCGCGAGTGCCAGAGGTGCCTGGAGCTGGGAAGAAGAGAAGGTAGATGCATTGTAGCCTCCCTCCCCCCACACCTCCTCTTCTACCCACACACACACTCTGATCTGCCAGTGATCTCGAGTCTACCTAGACGGACCACTCTCTCTAGGGATCTGTCTGCTGCATCCGCCTCAGGCCTTTCCTGAAGAGAGACAACTAATTGGGAAAAATTATGTTGCTTTACGTGTGGTGGGTTTGTGATGCAGGCTGCTGTCTTCAGGGAACCCAGCTGAGGCCTGCCAAATTCATTGCAAGAATATGACTCAATAAGTGGTTTGCTGAACCTGTTTGCAAATGCCTCGTGCTGGGGCCGGGGCTGGTGCTTTGCCTCGGAGGTGCAAAACTTGAAAGGCTTGGGCCCACAGGCGAATCCTGCCTCACAGTCGGCTCGTGTACAAGCGCGTTAGATTAGTCAAGCTGTTAACATTAGATTTGACAATGGGAATCCAGCCTCTGCACATATTCTAATTGGTGAGTTTACTTTTAAAGACTCGGGGGTCTTATTTACCCTTCAGAAAGCCTGTCCAGACACTATTTTTCTTTTAAAAAAAAATGCTTTGACATATTGGGCAAACTCCACTGCCAACAGGCGCGAGTTATATTAGTTTGCTTTTCCTGCACCCTCCCATGGTGAAAAAAAGGCATAATGAAGCAGCTATTATCAGATTAATTACAGATGTAGGGTTTCTGTGACAGAAAAGGGGAAAGAGAGAGGCAGAGAAAAAATAAAAGAATAATGCGTAACCTCATAAGCCCTTTCCTTCGGGTGAACAAATGACCCTTGCCTGTCTCAAAAGTACTGGGTCAGATCCAGGGCTGGGTTAACCCTTTAGTGGGCCCTAGGCAAGCAGACTTGTGGGCCCCCAGCTGAAAAACGATGTTTATATTCCTTTTTTTACTCAATAATTATAATATGTAAAATAAGCACAACTGGGCCCCTTCCTCACTTAGGGCCCTAGGCACGTGCCCCGCATATATACAGTACTGTACGGTACGGTTGCCCGGCCCTGGCCAGATCTCCAGCGGCTGCAAATCGGAGGAGTTCCTTGGACGTCAGCGGAGCGATGCAGGTTGACACCAGCCGGGCATCTGCTTCGCTGCAAAGGTAATTTAAGGCAAAGGGAGCAAACAAAAAAAAATGTGACCGATCTGAACATAACCAAATAGATGGCATAATCCCCTGGTCTTTTAGCCGCCACCTCCTTGTGCACATGCTGTTTCCACCGATGCAGACAGACGTGTGTGCACCCCCACCCCCACTTTCTTTCTCTCTTTTTCTCTTTTTTTTTTGATTGACCTATTGCGCCTAGGTGTTTGGCCGCACATTTCTTCCCTTGGGGTGATTTCAGCCAGCCCGCTCTTGCTCTGTTTCGTGCAGCGCTTGCTGGCGGAGCGGGGAGAATACGCAGTCACGTTAAAACGAAATCCAGAAATAGCAGCTTATAAATTTGGATTTTTCTCTTCTTATTATTTATGGGCGAATACTGCTGGATGCATAAATACAATATCTCTGCAGGCCGACGCTGGGATTTATATCAAAGAGGGACTAACATACACTTCACGTACTCAGCCGCAACTATTATAAGCTATTTCATGTACATCTAGAGACAAATGATTCCTCCCGTGTTTGTCTTAAGTTAAAATCCACTTGGTTTTGCTTGACTTCGTTTCCAAACCTCCCATATGAGGGAAGGGAACAGATTTACGCCCCTATAATCTAATCAATTCTAAATGTATCTTTAGACAAATAATTAAAAAATCTGTGCATCAGGGGGAAAAAAAAAGCTTCTATTAATTTCAGGATGCACCGTTGTGTGCATTTCTATGTGCATTAAATAAGAGACAAATAAATACATTAAAAAAAGCCCTTAGTCTGTTCAGAAAGAAATTCTAACAAGAACGTTTTGAAATAAAATCCCAGAAGGCAACAATCCCTCAAACAATTAAATGGGGAGAAGGTCCCCTGAGGGCAGACCAACAGAATTTAGTAAAAATAATTGCTGTGCTGGGTCCTTGCTCTATTTTAGCTGAGTATAAGCAGACGCACAAAAATAACCTACTGAGAGCAAGAACATTCCTACATGAAGCCGGCTAACAACAGAGCCATGTAACTACCTGGCCACACCGCTCGCCTTCTGCTGGCACGCAACGCAGGGTTTTATACTTCAGCCAATATAAAATAACAATCAGGCTATTTACAAGGCTCTGCCAAATATTAACCTTATATCCAATTCTCTTCAAACCTTTCAGTCTCTCTAATGTGAACCATACAAGTTCCTTATTACTTTATAATATTCTGTAACTGCAACGTTATGGGGCCGTTACGTTTTTTAAAAGATGGTGCGTTTATGCCAAGATAACGATGCGGTGCTTTTTATGCAACCAGTAATTAATTTATAATCCTCCCTCATCATTTTTCCTCCCCTCCCCCCTCCAAAAAAAAAAAAAAGAACAAAATAAACGATTAATTTGCTGGAGAAAACAGGTTCGTGTTTGCCCTGAAGACAGGGGACAAAATTACTTTAGCATGTGTGCTGTGGCTCTAACAAGTTCGATGCTTAAATGTTCACTGCCAGGTGAGAGCTATTAGTAAAGGGACTTGAGAATGAGGAAAACAGATATTGTTAACTCATCACAGCTATTCAAAGATGGAAAAAAATAAGCATGGAGGGAGGCTTCAGGGCCATTAGTTGTGAAATAAAAGAGTTAGTTATCTTTGGCAAGTGCCTGTCATTGCTTAGAAGAGCAAATGTTGCCTCTCTCACAACAGACTGCATGGGACGACTGAGCGAGGGAGCCCTGATTTCTGTGCCATATTCTTTGCTTCAAACATTTTCCTTGAGCTGTTCCCAAGCATTCACTTCCCTAAAAGCCTTTTCGCATTCTTTAATGGGACCGATTGCTTGTTTAAAGCTTGGACCAAATCCTTTAATCCAAAAGCTCCCCATTGACTTTGGATCAGGTGCTTAGAAACAATGGAGGAAGAAAGGTGTTTGTACCCGAAAGCTTGCAAAGAACAGTTTTTCCAACTATTTCATTGGTCTAATAAAAGATATCGGAGTTACCCAAAGAACCTTGTCTGCCTAGAAGCAATTGAGGAGACTTAAAAAAAGACCCCCCAAGCCCCCCCAGACTCATAGGCCTGACCGCTGCCATGAGCTGTGTGTTGTGGTAGACGCGGAGGAACTGCGCAGCCTTCTCTGGAGCGGCGCTGGATCCCCGGGGCTGTTAATGAGAGCAGAACCTGACCCATTCCAGACGCTCTCAAACAAGTATTTTGCTCCATCGCTTATTGTCAGAAGCAGAAGGAAAGCTTCTCCCAACAGTTAAAATGAGACATTTCTAATTGGGTGTTTATTTTCAGACATCTGTGAATGTAGATTTTGCAACACATTTGTGCTGCATGTTGGGTTTCTGATTTTAAGGTGAGCCCCTAAGCATATTTTTAGCCTTGTTTTTAACAACAGCACTGTTATTTTAACAATGGGTTACCAGATCCATCTCACAATCTGACTAAAAGCCCATATTTATTTCCCTAATTTTATAAACATTTAATAGGTCCTTATTAAACACATCAGCCAGCATGATTTAATAACACAATCAGTCTAGAAGTTTAAGAAAATTGAAAACAGGATTTGAATGTAATACAGCCACAATTACCGGAGATTATAGACAATCATTTCCATATGTCTGCAATGGGGAGCTGCTAATCTCTGTTTGCGTGGAGGTGATTTCCTCTGGAACACTTCCCAGCCTTCAACAGCACTAGTGCTGAACAAATTAGATTTGAAAGTCCCCAATTTTATGACTAAGGTAATATACTCTGTGTATTTAGAGAAACACTGATTTCCTATTTTAACTGGCTTCCAAATGCTGGACAGAGACCTCAGATTCATTTAGTTTGGCTCTAATAGGTATATGGTAATAGATTCTTTTTAAAGGGTCAGCACATGGGTTTGGGGGGCTTTCATCGATACCATAAGTTTTCTGTATCCATAATAGCTGGAGAGTTAGCATGGTGATCCAGTGACATCATGGCTTTGGTATGTACAGCAATTAGCCCCCGAGTACTGCACGCTGCCTACAGCCAGGAGACAAGCACCTCTCTCCCGCTGCACTTTCAGAGTCCTAACACCTCACTCCCTGACCTACCGCTCATGAGAGCCTCAATGGCATTGCTTGTGTCTTGTAAGAGTCCAGCTGATAAACTAGCCTTTTTGTGTAGGGCCACGGCTCAGGGTGGGCCATTCCTATAGAAAGCAGCACTGCTGTTGGGAAAGGTTTCCTGTTCTGGACGCCCAGGAGCTTGGCTGATAGCCGTGCAAGCCACAGACTAGTAGGGATGAGTGAATCATGTAGAGCTTAGGGGTTGCAAACCTACCAACCTATTTGGTGGGTTCAGGGGGCCCACTAAGCTCGGCCGAGTTCAAAACTTTCTTTTTTTCTTTTGCTGAGTGACTTGAGTTGAGTTGGTCTAATAAAAGATATCACATTTACCTAAAGGCCCTTGTCTGTCGATGTCCTTAGACTAACACGGCTACAACCAATGACCCTAAAGCGTGGAAGATCCAACTATTTAGTTGGTTTAATAAAAGATATCACATTTACCCAAAGAAACCTTGCCTGCCCTAAGTTTGTGTTATATTTAAGGAGACTGGTATTAGAGAACCTTAAGCAAAGCATGCAAAGGAGGCACAATGTAGGGATCGAAGAAGGAGGCTATAAGTGGGTGCTCTCCATACGCCACACACAAGCATTATAACACAGGCTTTGTGGACGTGATCACGTAAAATAATTCATTCATCCCACTAAACCCCCGCTTTGTTCAGTGCACAGGAGGACCAGAATTGGAGGAGGACAGACAACTGGCATTGCCAGTCTTTCGATTGGTTGACTTTGTAAACTAGATAACGTTCTTGTAATATCAACAAAGAGCCATTTTTCATGAAATCCAGTCCTCTGGACTAAAAGTGACCCCATGCTACTTAATTAGATGAGAAAGCTGATATTTGCATGCAGGGCTCGGAAATTATAAGGTAAATACCTCAGCTGGGGAGGTTCATTTGTGACTAGATGATCTCTTCTGCTCAGATAAAGAGGGGAAGGGTATCCCTTGAGTTTAGCACGCCCTTAATTCCATCACTGTTTAGGAAAGCGCTTAAGAACGTGCTTGATTTAAAACACGTGCTTAAGTCCTGTTGACTTCAATTTATTCCAAGGTACAGGGCAACTGGGGATGTGAGGATGTCGTCTTCAGGAGGAATTACTCCCGTTCTGAGAGTCAAGCTCATGGTTAAACACTTTCTTGAATCAGGACCCTAATCTTGGTCCAGGAATAAACCGCCATTTCTTCCCATGAACTAATCTCTCCCACAGAAAATACAGCACACATTCATGCTTTAACTCTCTGAAAGAGGGAACTGAGGTAAAGGTTTGATTTAATGTTTGGAGACCCTTAATGGTTTTTAAATCTCTCCGAGGTGGAGAGAAAAGGAATAGCCCTCAAGGAAGGGTTGGTACAAGAGCAAAATGGAGCAGTGCACGTCTTGATGAAGTGTCGGCCTGGGACGGTGGTGAAAGTATGGCTCACCATTAGGTTATGGTCAGCAGTTGACAACACCACCGCCTAAGTCAGGGAAGGCACCCAATGTAAACTGGGGATGAGTCGTTCTTATGAAGCCCAAAAAACAATGTAGGTTCTTAGCAACATGGTAATGGGAGCTGTTGAAACACCTGCATAGGCTAATAGTGACCATACTGGTTTGGGCCAGACCTAGAACCTCAGGATTTTACATAATAACTGTGGAGAGGATTAAATGTATGTTCTGGATTTATTCCTGCTTGCTTCTGGAAAGGGTAACCGCAGTTTGCTGAACAGATATACTAAGGCATTCATTTTTAAAGCTTGCCTCTAAGATCAGAACCGCTCCCTTCGGCATGGTTACACCAAAGGGAAAAGAAAATGTTGATTTTTATAATAAAACAAACATACGATTCCAGCATATTACTGCCTTTGTAGTTGATTTTACCCTTCGAAAAACAGCTTTAATGCACAGTATATTTTTCATCATGAATTTGCCTGTGTATGCATTCCAGATGGTGTGAAGTCTGGGCCCAGGAATTCTAGTGGCAACCGCTAGTATTGCAAAAATAAAGGCAGGGACCTTTTTTATTAGGAACCTTGATCTGAAGGAGTATATAACTAGACTGGCTCCAAGTTAAATTTGGAATACATGGGTAAACTTCTTACATCGGAGGATTCCTCCACCCAATTAAAAACAAATTTTCTTGGTGGGGCTGGGGGGGGGGGGGGGGGGGGTGTGCAGATCAACACATGCACTTCCATGTGCATTACCCTATTTTAACGCACATTAAAGCATCACTTAAAAAGTCTTGCAATTTAGCTGATGCACATTAAAATAGGCTAATGCACATTAAGCATCACTTAAAAACCATGCTGTTTAGTTAATGTACACTAAGACAGGCTAATGTGCATTTTCCTAGTACTAGATTTAATGTGCATTAGCTAAAGCACATTAATGCACATGTAGACATGCCCACATGTGTATAAGTTTCATAGTTTCATAGTTGGTCAGGTCGGAAGGGACCTGAGCAGATCACCAAGTCCGACCCCCTGCCATAGCAGGAAAGAGTACTGGGGTTAAATGACCTCGGCGAGGTGTTCATCTAGCCTCCTCTTAAAGACCCCCAGGGTAGGAGCCAGCACCACTTCTCTTGGAAGTTGGTTCCAGGTCCTAGCCGCCCTGACAGTGAAGTAGCACCTCCTGATGTCTAGTCTGAATCTACTCTCCGCCAGCTTGTGACCATTATTTCTTGTCACTCCTGGTAGTGCTCGGGGGAACAGGGACTCCCCAATGCCTGCTGGTCCCCTCTGACTAGTTTGTAACAGGCCACTAGATCCCCCCTCAGCCTTCTCTTGTGGAGGCTGAACAGGTTCAGGTCCCGTCGCCTCTCCTCGTAGGGCCTGCCCTGCTGCCCCCTGATCATGTGGGTGGCCTCCTCTGACCCCTCTCCATGCTGCCCACATCCCTCCTGAAGTGCGGCGCCCAGAACTGGACGCAGTACTCCAACTGCGGCCTGACCAGTGCCGCATAGAGGGGGAGGATCACCTCCTTGGACCTGCTCGAGATGCATCTGTGGGTGCACGACAAGGTGCGGTTGGCCTTCCTGACCGCGTCCCCACACTGTCGGCCCACGTTCATTTTGGCATCAATAATGACTCCAAGATCCTTTTCTGCCTCTGCACTGACGAGAAGGGTGTTCCCCAGCCTGTAGGTCTGCTGCTGGTTCTTCCCCCCCAGGTGCAGCACCTTGCACTTGTCAGTGCTGAACCCATCCTGTTCTCATCCACCCACCCCTGTAACCTGTCCAGGTCTGATTGCAGCCTATTCCTCCCTTCTAGCGTGCCCACCTCCCCCTACATCTTAGTGTCATCTGCAAATTTGAACAGGGTGCTTTTCACCCCCTCGTCCAAGTCTCTGATGAAGATGTTGAACAGCGCGGGCCCAAGGACCGAGCCCTGGGGGACCCCACTGCCCGCATCCCTCCAGGTCGAAAATGCCTCGTCCACCACCGCTCTCTGGGTGCGGCCCTCCAACCAGGTAATGACCCATCTGACTGTGTAGGTGTCGACACCACAGTCCCCTAGGTTTTTAATGAGAATGGGATGAGAGACAATGTCGAAGGCCTTCCTGAAGTCCAGAAAGACTACGTCCATCGCAACACCTGCGTCTAAGGCTTTTGTGACCTGGTCGTAGAAGGCCACCAGGTTGGTCTGACAGGACCTGCCTCGAATGAACCCGTGTTGGTTTCCCCTAAGCATAATCTCCCCTGCCGGTCCGTCGTGGACATGCACCAGGATAACTCTCTCAAAAAGCTTACCCAGGATTGAGGTAAGACTGACTGGCCTATAGTTCCCTGGGTCCTCCTGCCTCCCTTTTTTGAAAATGGGAACCACATTGGCCCTTTTCCAGTCCTCTGGCACCTCGCCAGAGCACCATGAGTGCTCGTAAAGCCATGCCAGGGGTCCTGCAATGACCTCTGCTCATTCCCTCAGCACTTGGGGGTGGAGATCGTCAGGACCAGCTGATTTAAATACATCCAGTCCCTCCAGAAGTTCCCTGACCAGATCCTCACTGACCCTAGGCCTGGCTGCGCCTCCCCCAGGGCCTACGGGGGTCCCAGTGTGGGGGGTGACCCAGGCCCTGCTCAGAAAAATGGAGGCAAAGAAATTGTTAAATAGGTTAGCTTTGTCATCTGGTGCAACAACCAGATTTCCTAGCATGTCCTGCAGAGGCCCCATGTTACCCAGTACCTTCTTTTTACCCCCTATGTATTTAAAGAAGGATTTCTTGTTGTCCTTGATCCGGGTAGCTAGTCCCAGTCCCACCTCCACCTTGGCCTTCCCGACCGCCCACCTGCAGCCCCGAGCACCTGAGGTGTAGTCCTCCCTGGTGATGGCTCCTCCCTGCCATTGGGCGTACGCCTCCCTTTTAGCTAGGAGACGTTCCCAGATGCTTTTGGTGAGCCATGGGGGCTTTTGCTCCCTCTTGCCCCCTTTGATCCGTGTTGTGTGTGTGTATAAGTATGTGTGTGATTACATATCTAGTATTAGTAAGATGAGTGTACATTGAAAGAGAGCTGCTTGCAGTTTTAAGATGTTTCAGTATGTATAGAAAAAAATTGGCAAGACAATAATCCATGTTTTAATCTCTTCCCATTTTGAAATAAAACATTCCCCAAAATTCCAGTCATCCAAGATAATTAACTTTGTGAAAAGATTTCTGTTTACAGCAATGGCAACTAGTCTTCCTATGAATATTTGGTATGAAATCTAATCCTTCTTTTAAAAAATTTCCCATTAATAAGTATTTATGTCAAAACACACACACAAAAAATAGCATTTTAAAGATGCTATTGCAGACTATTAAGTCCAACGTTTATGAGGAGTTTTTCATCTTTCCTCTGTTTAGTTTCTGCCAACAAGAAATACGATCTCAATGAAAAATATATTCAAAAGAATCTTAAGGTTCTCAGCTCCGATTCTGGAGAGAAATTAAGCTCGTGCTTAACTTGAAGCACATGCTTAAGATCCATTAAGTCCAAAAGACTTAAGCATGTGCGTAACGTTAATCAAATGGCTCTGTACTTTCACAATTAGAGAGGTTTTTGTGGAATTAGAGCACATCATCCTAAAGCCCAGGTTTGTAAAAAGAGCTGCCTAGTTGTTAGCACCCAGGTCTTCTCTCTGTTTCCTCCGTCCCGTTCGGATCCAGGACCCGCAGCACTCGGTGGAGCGACGGGTCTTGACACTAGCGTGTGTTGGACGTGAGCTCTGGTCGACTTGATTTCCAGCGGTTCCAGTTGTTCTGAACTGGCATCGCCGTCACTGGCTGCCGCTGCTAGAGCCTTGCAATGCAAACAGCTTTTTGTTTTTTGTCAAAACCTGATTTTTTCTGGGGGTTTCCTCCTATAAACCCCCCAAATGTCAGTGAAACTGGGCATTTTGTTATTTTTGTTTCCATTGGACATACGTTATATGTGTGTACCAGAAATAATTAGAGAAGCAACAGTGATGGGTTTCCTTAGTAAACTCTTTCTGGTGGTTAGTTAAATAAATGAGTTATTTTTTAAAGAAACTTATCTCTACCGTACCCGGTTTGGAGTATCAGAAATGTGAAGATCTGTGTTTCTCATGTTGGTGTAGCCCTTTTCTATCCCCAGGGCAAAGCTTAAGGGCAAAACACAGCTAGCAACAAGTAAGCGCCACAGATTCAGCTAAAGATGGAGCACTAGCCTTGGCAGTGAATGTCCTGGCTTGTGTTATTTGTCTGCTCTATGAACTCTAAAAGCAGTTACTTGTCATTTATTTAATACCCATTGACAATGAACATGATGCCCATGAAGGAGCTAGTTGCTGATAAGCGATCCAATAAGGTCAAACCACGTAAACAAATGACAATGACAATAATGTAGATATTAGCCATTACCTCCTACTATTTTTCTTTCGGCTTTCCTGATTCGTAGCTTCTGTATTCTTGGTGGACGCATCCGGTGCTATTGTTTCTGCAGCCATCCTTTTCCGTGCACAACAAACGGGAAGGATTTCAGGTATTTTATTTCCTTGTCAGCTTCAATAAATGCCAAATGATTCACCTAAAAGAGCAAAATATCAGTGCCAAAAATTTCAAAGCTCGATTTCTTGTTTTGTCATCGAGGAAGGAAACTGTAACTTTCTGAGCAGGCAAACCAAAAAGAGGTGCCGTGCATATCTTATAAGCGCATTTCCTTTGATTCATGCACGTGACGTCATGGAGCCCAGCTGCGGTGTTTCTGCAGATGATTTCCCTTACTCGTGTTTCACCAAGTCATTTTGGGCCCTAATGGAATTACTTTGACTGAAACCTCGTTTTTTTCATGGTTCACCTCTCCCATCAGCTGATACCAAGAGCGCCTCTCCTGGAAGCCAGGAGAGCATCTAACAGCAATTAAATATATTTGACAACATGTTTTTGTTTTATTGGCAGACATCCCCCAGCCCCTGCCAACGCACGTCAGTAAAGCCACAGGCACCAGATCCGATGGATACAGCAAAGGATTGAGCCACCTCAGCGAGAGGCATTGCGATCCCTACCTTTAATGGGCTGGGACCCAAAATCCCGAGCAAGGTGCCTGGGCATCCCGGACGGTGGCTGCGGAGAGGCAGGCATCAGAGCATAGGACCCAAAGCAGCCGGCCTGCCAAGGCGGGAGCCATCTCCACCCAGATACGTGGGTTCACGGCTTTCTTCAGCCTGAGCGGGTGCAAACCAGCACCTTCCATCTCCAGGGCAGTGCCTGAATCCCAAAGCCATAAGCGAGGCAGGTTGGAGCCCGTTCAAGCTGGGCCCACGTGAAGGCAGAAGTGCAAGGAGGAGGAACATGGCTCTCCATCCTAGTGGGTCGATCGCTCAGCCGGGAGGAAAAAGACCCAAGTTCTTGTTGCTGCTCCAAATGCTGCTTGCTGAACACAGCCAAATGCCTTCCATGACTGGACTACGGGCAGACGACTATACAGAAAAAATACTGTTGTACAGCGGCCTTTTATTTAGTTATAATCTAGCTGAGGTTCTTCTTTGGCTCCTGAGACCGCTGTAGCTGAGCACCTCTCGCTCCTTAATGCACATGTGCTCACAGTGCAGCTTTGCAGTAGCGACGCTTTGTTGTTATTCCCACTTCGTGGATGGGGAGCGAGGGTGTTATGGGGCCAGGGCCCAGATCCTCCAAGCTATTTAGGAGTGCTATTGTGGGAATTAAGCCTTAAATGCCTTTGAGGAGCTGAGCCTACGTGACTAGTCCGCAGTGACATCGGGCGCCTGTTGTGTGGAGCGGGGACTTGGAAAGTCGATAACAGCATTAGGGAATCTCAGAGCGTTTTCAGTTTTTGCCTTTTTCAGGCCCTGAGGCCTCATTCCTAGGCAAATTAGATCTCTTTAAGAGGTTTTAGCTGGATGCAGGTTCTTGAACGTAATTGCACGCACAAGCAGGGTCCCACTTGTGAAGCGAATGGACGCTGGAGAGCCTACCCATATCATCTCCTTGCTCTCAGAACGTCGCTCCTTCGCGTGGAGTTTTACAGACTTAGTAATTGTAGTAATGGAGAATTATATTTTGTCACCTTGGTTGAATCATTTTTAGTCTTCTTTTAATATTACTGCTATTATTTCATACAACTCGGTAGTGACATTTCCGGTAGCGCTTGGAAATCCCAGGCCTGATTCAGGCTGTGTCGTGCACAATTCATTCCTTGACGTGCGAACAGGCTAGTGGACAAGACAGACAAGAGCAGGGGGAGAACCACAGGCCCAGAAATGTGCAATGATTTGCCCAAGGTCACTTAGTATCAGTACTGAGATAAATCCCACGTCTCCTGGTTTCAAACCAACACCCAGTTCATAAAACCATGTTGCGTCCCAATGTCTGTCCCTTCTTTCTCCCTTACAAGCATGGAGAGTTTCAGCCAGACAGGAATATAAAGGAGATTTTTTTCACTGTCAGTAGCAAACATTTTGACAAAAAGCGTTTTTCCACTAAATTCTTTTTCTTCTGCAGTTGTCAGGATGGCATCAAAGCACCCAGGTTCCTTATCACATTCATTTTTGCTTTTCCCACCAAGCTGCTCCAAATATTTAGGTCTGAGATTTTCAATTTCCACCCTCCCCCCCACCCCCCAAAATGGACATGCCAGGCACATCTACACATGTGCATTTACTGTGCAGTAACCAAAACTACTATGCAGTATCGGTGTGGGTCTACACATGTATGCCCGTAATGTGTAGTAAATGCGGTGACTTAAGTCAACTACATCGTGCAGGTATCAAATTTACGCCCAATGACTTACTGCACAGTAACGCATGTGTAGACGCCTTACTGAGCACTAACACTGTGTGTGTGGCCTGACTTGGGACTAACAGTGTTAATGTGCTTTAATGCCTGCACGTGTAGATGCCGACCTATTCCTGCTTACTGCACAGTAACTTACTGCGCAGTAAATTTAAGCTGGCGTAAATGCACGTGTAGACA
Organism: Alligator sinensis; assembly: GCF_000455745.1. NCBI lineage: Eukaryota > Metazoa > Chordata > Crocodylia > Alligatoridae > Alligator > Alligator sinensis. The sequence continues at coordinate 502,540 of NW_005842555.1, forward strand.
TACCCGCCTTGCGGTGGTGCACAAGAGCTATTTTTTTGTAGAACAAACAGATAATGTATTGGATGAAAAAATATCAAGTAGTTAGCAGCTCTGTTTAATGGCCAGAAATGATCCTGCTATGAAGCCTGAGCCTCGCTAGAGATTTGAGTGGGATGCGTCTTGGACAATCCCAGTTTGCCCTGTGCTTGGTTGGACTGGAGATCCCACTTTTGTTACCGTCTCACAGATCGGCAGCCGTGTGCGAGCCACCGAAGGACCTGCTCCTCTGCTGTGCTTTTTCCTTTCCTCTCCCCCCCGCCCCCCTTTCCTTTTCATTAAATGGAAGTTGACGTAACAGAAGAAAGGAGCCTGCCAGGAGGGTATCACAGTCAGCAGTGATCACAGTCAGGCATCACAATCAGATCGCTCTCCCAACTCCTAGGAAGAAATCACCATCTGTTTCAATGCTTGTATTTTTTTTTTTTTTTTAAAGTAGATAGCCTTAGGATGATGCATTCCAAATGGTGCCTTGTTGCCTGTCAGGCAGCATTGATAGAGGGTTTAATAATGATGGAAACTCTGGCCCCTTTGTATCAGAAGCAAATGTGCAGCAGTCTGCTACTGTGCAGTAAAATCAGGTGTGGTTAAAGCATTTGCATTTTACCCCGGGGACCGGAGTTGGATGGTAGCCTAGGGCATCTAGATAGTGGTCATAGCCCATCTGCTGGACACATCGATTTCTACGACCATTTCTCTCCAGAATAAAACTGAAAAAAAGAAGCAGGTCGCTGCAACTAGGAGTTGTTTCGTTGTGCTGGGATAAATTAGCATCTGTATTTCACCCTCATGCACATACACCACCCCTCACGGGTGGCTCGCTCTTCGGTGACTGCGCGTTGGCTTGATTGCACGATGTCTCCAATGCCTTGCAAATGTCCTGGGTCATCGAGGAGTACAGTGCGTGGTCACAAAGACAACATTCATTTATTCACTCAGGCAGGTGATGGATAGTCTGTCATTGTTCATACAGTAGACACAAGCCTAATTTTTAGGTATTAGTTGATTAACACTTGAGTCATCTTGTGTGTCCTGTGTCCAGTAATGTGGAACATCAGATGTGTGAAAGAGATTAATCGCGTGCACAGATGTTACTCAGAAGATCAATTTGTCTGGGGTTTGAGGAGGTGGTACCCTACAGATCAATAGGAGTGGAGAAAATTAGAATAATGGGTTGAAGGAAATGGCAGGCTGGTCTGTGCATGGCTGCTCGAGCTGCTTTTGTTATTCAGGTTCATGTAAAGGGCTTCGGAGACAGCAGGATCTGAGCTAGAAGTTCAGTAAACCTATCGAACCTAAATCAGTTAAACTGCTTCCAGAAGAGCTGAAACTGGGTGAAGAGAAACCTGGATGGAGGTCGTATGAGGTTTATGTGCGCTGAACTTCTGTTGTGTTACAGATCTGAACCAGTTTCCAGTCACTTATACTGGTTTATACGTCGTTTCTGTTCCTAGCCCAGAAGGACACCGGGCATGCTCTCCCTTTCTACTGTTGCCTCCGACAGACGTTCAGCTTCCCAAACCAGCAGGCAGGAGATGCCCTTTGAAAAGATGCAGATAGCTGCTCCTGGTGTGAAGGTTTGTGCAACCAGTGGAAACTTTTCCTCTATGTTTGATAAGAAAATTTCTCTCTGTCCTATGGCTAGTCACAGGAATGAGGATTCGGAGAGTGGAAGTGTTGCCCTGCAAATAAGGAAGTCAAGTTTAACCCTTAGAAGGATCCCTTTCTTCGTATACTGTCTTCCTCTTGGATATGAAAGAAGAAACGAAGAAACCACAGAGACGGGTTCTCAATGGGACGGCCACATCAGAACAGTTTAAGATCAGGGTATCCCCGGGAGCAAGGCAGGACATGGGGCTACAAGGGACCTGCTGCATCATGCCGCTCATTCCCCTACCGCTGCAGGCACTCGTGTTGTATGACACCTTTTGAATGTCGATCAAGACCGTGTTATCGAATGCGAGGAGCTCTACCCTCGCCCGTGCCCGTGGACAAGAGAGCCGGAGCCCCCCGGAGCTGGTGGCCAGCACACGAATCCTTTCTTTCAGCTCCCCATTCCTGCCTTCCTCTGCTTCTAGCCACTGTCTTGTAACCTGAGCACAGAGCAAAGGGAAATAATGGCTCTCCGAAACCTACCCGGGCAGTCATTCTCCTCTTGAAAGTGTTGATAAGATGTCCTCAGTGACAAGCGGGAGCGCTCAGAAGTCAGGAGGCTTTGGCATGTCATTATACACTCAAAGTGTTTCATTTTTTTAAAGACAGAAACAAAACACGTACCCTGTTTTTCAGCTCTTTCGGATGAGGACAGACTGATTTTCCAGCAAGAATGAGTCTTACAAAACCGTATGGGCCTCCGACTGCTTTACCACGCTGTCCAGGAAGAGCACAGACCATCTGCAGGTGCGTCCTCGTCCTGACAAAGGGTGTTTGTGCCCAAAAGCTTGCAAAGAAGAGTGTTTCCAACTATGTAGCTGATTAAAAAAAGGCATCGGATTTACCCAAAGAATCTGGTCTGCCTGTGTCCTCAGACCAATGCAGCTACAGCCTTCACCCTCTTACGAAACCAAGCGGTTATTCAAGGCATCCTCCACAGCTGTGCCGGGAAGTTTGTCACGTCGAACTGTCCCACCGGGAAAACCCGCACGTGTGTGTGCAGAGCAGGTAGATCGCACTAATGCTTGCATAAGCCAACACCTCTTTGTCCGTGCAGGTCTGCTGAATTAGTTTTAGAGGCAGTTTGAGGTTGAAAGCAAACCTGACCCCAACCTTTCCATGAGCAGGACAATGATTCTCCTCCTGTCAAGAAAGAAGAGCCCCCAAATTACTCTTTCTGTGTAAACACGATGGACAAAATCCACCCTTGCTTTTTGGGGGATATTTTATATGAGCATCTCAGGGCACAACTGGGCTGAGTGACCACATCTGGCAGCTGCCTACACATGGCATCAGGAGCAATAAAGCCATATGCAGCATTCTTCAAACAAGTGGTTTCTGTTAGACCGCAGTAAATACAGGCTAGATCCACTTCAGTTGCAGGAGTTGCGTTGGATTTACCACAGAAGTAGCTGAGGGCTTGTTACACAGGGAAGCGAGTGTGCAGCAAGCTGAAGTGTGAATACACAGCGTACTAGCTACCCCACACCACCAGTCCGCATCGGGAGTCAGCTCCGTGTTACCTGGTGCACGGACACCCACAGCGGAGCTTAGAAGACCGTATTCCACTCCTCCAGGGACGTTACAGAGTATTAAGACCAGCCAGCAGAGAAGATTTCTTTTGGCTCTGGCGCCTATTTACTTGCATTAAATTTGACCTTTTTTATATCAAAGCCACACCTGAAGCATCCCCCAAAGTGGCCCTTGAACAGGTTACCAGAGAGGCGGTGCACTCTCCATCCTGGGAGGTTTTGAAGACCTGACTAGACCAAGCCTTGTCTGAGATGATGTATTTGGGGCTGGTCCTGCTTGGAGCAGGGGGCTGGACTAGATGCTTAGCCCTCCTTGTCTATGAATGATGGGACCACCCCCAGGGCATCTAAAACTAACCTGGACAAAGCACTGGCAAGTCAACTGCATTGAATGCCTCTACATTGCAGGCGGACAGCTACAGTGACCCAGCTCATGCTTTGCTGTTTTGAATGTATGTGATCTCAAGTCTGTGTGGTGGTATCAGGGGTGTAATAAAAGTTGGTCTAATAAAAGGTATCATTTTGGAACCAAGAGTTCTAGGTTTTTGTATGTCTTGTAGTGGTATAAGACAACTCGGAGGGTGGGCGAGATGGGTGAGACCCCTTTACGAACCAGCATTGCTCTGATTCAGCCCCAGCAGTGCAAGGGGCAGAGGCGGCACCTTCCACTTGTGAAGCAATAACTTCACCCCGGCCCAAGGACAGCTTCTTGGCTCCAGCAGCCTGCCAGGGGCTGACTCATCCGCAGCGCCGAATAACAAGGCAGAGGGTTTTTCTTATCTGTTTATCTCTGATATTCAAAAAATGGTTCCTTGGAACTGAGATGGAAAGCAGCTTTGCTCAGACATCTCTGTGCAGTATGGGAAGGTCAGCAGTGTTAGGAGCCTTCATTTTTCTAAAAAAAATAAAATAAAAAATAAAAAAAGCCTGGCTTTCTGCAAAATGACATATTTACATGCTTGTGTTATAACACTGGCACAGGATGTGATGATACAACAACGCTTTAAGAGCTATTTCTAACAGATTTACATTAAAAATGACTTTGTCTACATGAGACGGGATAGGAAACTTCGCCGAAAGGAGGTGGACGTCTTAGCCCTACTCTCACCCAGCAATGTGTGGGGGTGAGTCCGTGGCATCAAGTTGACTACCATAAGTTGTCCCACTGAAATTAATGGGACTACTCTTGCGGGGAAAAAAGCCCAACCGCTGGTCCTGGGTTTCTAGAGGATCCAAACCTAAGGTGGCAGTGCCCCGTGAATGTCCCTAATTAGCTAAACGATTGCTCCTTCTGTAAAGAAAATGCATGTTTGTAAAAAGACAGCGTAAGCTAATCTAAGCCAGCAGGAAAATAGCATTTTCTGAGCAGATCGTGTGATGGTAGAGACCCAGACCGAACTTGGAGACACCAAGCTGGCCCATACCTAGTCTCCAAGCAGCTGTGCTGTTCACCGCCAACTCTTCCTGCATGCTGTGGGGTATCTAGTCCTTCTTAATTTTGCCTGTCACTTCATTACCCTTCATAGGAGCCTCTAGGTTTATGGTGAAAAGATCAGTAGTTAGACAATATTAAAAGTTTAATGTCAGCTATTAAAATATTAAGAAACCAGAAAGAACTCTTTAAAAAATCAGCTTGTCATCTTCATTCAGGAAAAAACCCTACTTTTTTATCTGGATAAGCACTTGACTTGTCATTTATATATCATCCGCAGGAGTACTGATTTTAGATTTCTATTGATAATGTTTTACAAATGTATGCATATATATGTCTGTGGGCACATATACCACCTCATATAAAGTATAGCATCATAATCATATCAAGTACAGCGAGGCCATGCAAGTTCATTCAAACTGGGTGCTTCTATAATAGGGTTAGTCAATTCGATCCATCATAATAATCTAGAAAAAAACCCCAGTTCTACTCTTGGCTTTGTTTAAAGGGTTTGTTATAGGGAGGTGCTCTGTATATCCTACACCGCCTACAGCGCCGCACTTCAAGAGGGATGCGGATAACCTGGAGAGGGTTCAGAGAAGGGCCACTCGTATGGTTAAGGGCCTACAGACCAAGCCTTATGAGGAGAGACTAGAGAAACTGGATCTATTCAGCCTCCGCAAGAGAAGGTTGCGAGGCGACCTTGTGGCTGCCTATAAGTTCATCACGGGGGCACAGAAGGGAATTGGTGAGGCTTTACTCACCAAGGCGCCCCCGGGGGTTACAAGAAATAATAGCCACAAGCTAGCAGAGAGCAGATTTAGACTGGACATTAGGAAGAACTTCTTCACAGTTCGAGTGGCCAAGGTCTGGAACGGGCTCCCGAGGGAGGAGGTGGTCCCCCCTACCCTGGGGGTCTTCAAGAGGAGGTTGGTTATGCATCTAGCTGGGGTCATCTAGACCCAGCACTCTCCTGCCTATGCAGGGGGTCGGACTCGATGATCTATAGAGGTCCCTTCCGACCCTAACATCTATGAATCTATGAATCCTAAGATCATAGGAAAGTAGGACTGGAAGAGACCTCACAAGGTCATTTAGTCCAGCCCCCAGCCCAGACAAAACCATCCCAGGCAAGCGTCTGTCCAGCCTGCTCTTGACATCTTCCCAGGATGGTTTCTCTAAGCAGCCAGTTCCCATGCTTGACCGCTCTCGTGGCCGCACAGTTCCTCCTAATTTCCAACCTAAATTTCTCCTGTTGCATATGCATTTGCATGTGTGTGTGTGTAATACCTGTGTGTGAAATATGAATTCTGTGACCTACTCCATGTTAATATTACTAAAAATGCTTCACACTATGTATTTAGATAGATATGCAAGGTGCACTACATAGACAGGCAGATGCACACCATCACAGCATATGGCTCACATGGAATCGCCGATACTTGAACGGTTTGTGGTACATACGGTGAATGCGAAGCGGGCTCCAGTGAACAATTGCTGGATGTTTCCGAGATGCAAAACAAGTCCAAGCAGCTCTGGGGAGAAAGCTGAGTAGCAAGCAATAAGCCTGAAGCGACCCACCATCCATTTCAGTCACTTAGGTGCTTTTGAGGGGGGTGTCATTGGACCCAGGGCTGAATTTTTCTGCTTGGGTGCGTCTCTGAAAACCACAGCGCCAGCCGCTCTGATGCTGTGACTCCAAAAGCAAGAAGCCAAAGCTGGCTGTCATTCAGAGCAATGGGAGGATCAGTGCCCTGTTGCAATATTTTTTCCGTTGAGCAGATCTAATTGAACTCAGAAGCTCATATCATGTTAGCCGTCCTTGGCAGAACTGGTCTTGGCATTGTTTTCCTTACCCTTTCTCGAGTTATTGTTAGAGCCGATCACCGGGACATGTCAGCAAGGAACAGAGGAGGAAAGCTGCATGCCGTGAAATAGTTGATTCCTGTGGAAACCTTTGAATTATTTCATCAGCTCCAAATGCTCAAGTACAACCTTCCAGATCTAAATACAGGGGGGAGGCTTAGTGACATTAAGAGGCTAAAGCAATCAGGCTGATTTGTAAATCGCCCAACTGGTCCTGTCCCACATATAATGCACCTCGCGGAGTCGTTGCAGAAAGGAACAGATGTCTCGGCCGTGCTTGCTATTCTCTTTAACCGACGGACAGGATCTCTATCGCTCGGGTTTCTTTGTTTTAGGTGGCCTTACTGGGCTTCCCCTTTTTTTTTTTCTCTATACAGGTAGAGACTTAAACGTATACATTAATTCTATAATGAAAATAGGTTTGGAGATATTGCAAAATAAGAAACCTGCCACAGGAGCTTATAATAGTCCTAAAGCATCCATATTTCTATCAATCACCACCTTCCGGTAGTTTTGATGTGCTGATCTTGGCATTGTTCTGCCGCGTTCCTGCATCTTCAGCTATCCATGACCATAGCGTGTGCACAGCTAAAGTATGCGACGGTATTATCACAGAGGAATCCCAAGTTAGATTTGAAGTTTTCAAGAAACCAGCTTTTTTTCTTTTTTTTTTTAATTCTCAGGCCTAAAGTTAGACTCCAAAATTCATATTCAGGCACCTGCAACTAATTAGTTTTGTTTGAAGAGCTGCTAAGCACAAGGGTCAGTGCAGAGACTCGGTCACAACTTTCTCGTTGATGGACAATTGGGCACTGAGCTTCACCGTTCCCTGAAGGAGCTTCTGTTTGCTGGAGAAAATGGTGACTTTCATGTGAAAACGTTGAGTTTTTCAGTCTTTTTGCCAACGTGTTGCCGTTCCAGTTTGGTATCGACAGGACCGGTTCTGGGGAAGGATTTGATGGCAATGACATTTTCTTTCTTTTGGCCATTTGCCACAGGGAGGCAGGCAGGGGAGGGGGAGGGGGTGGGGGGAGTTTCTAGCCAACACTGCTGAGCAATTAGAGAAATAACTGGGAGCAATTTTGGACTCCTAATATTAAAGACCCAGATTTAAAAAAACGAAATGGTTCAGGTTTTTTGTTCCATTAGATATTAACCATCCTCTCTCCCTGCGTAATCCTCAAACTTCAGCTTGGTCTTCCTTACTCTTTAATTGCTCCCATGAAATCACGAGGAGCTCTTTGCAATGAACGCCTCTCTTCAGCTCCCAATCCTCACTGTCGGCTTCATGCAGCGGAGAATCCCCTTCCTCCTTCGTCACGGCCAGGTTTGTGAAGAGACAGAAATTTGGATGTTGCTGGGGGGGGAGTGGTTAATATATAAATTAATCTTTTGGATCTTTTAAAAGATATATATATCATTGTTTGATTCTGTTAACAAGCATGTCACAAAAAACACATTTTCCTTCTTCTCCTTTCTGCCTAAACAGTAACAAAATGCAGGAAAAGGCAGAAAGGAGGGGAAATAAGGAATTTTCCTATAATGTTAGTCTGGTGACTGGCTATCCTCTGCTTCAAGTATTTTGTGGTCTGCATTTACGTCTGTATTTACCCAATTTACAGCTTTTAAAAAAGTCAGTAGTAATGTAATAGTTCCATGAAAGCAGTTCTTTTTTTGCTGATATTTCATGAGAAAATTAATTTAATCCAACTTGGGTAGAGTCTGTGTGCTCTGATGCTCCAAATGCTTGCACACATGAGTATGCCCATTGGAGCTGAAGCCCTGGGCTTGGGTTCAGGAGCTCTGGATTCAATTTCTAGCTTTGCTAAGGACGCCTTGTGGGACCTGCTCATGACCTCAGTTTCTGGATCTATGGGAAAAAATGGGGATAGGAATACTAATGATAACAGCATCGACTCACCTCGTGGAAGTGCTGTGAGGATAAAGCTGTTCCCCTATGGGAGGGAGCCCTGCATACAGTCGCGAGCAGCACCAAAGGACAGCACAGGCTGTACCGGATAATACTGTAGGAAACAGGGTTTGGCAGTCACAAACGAAGGTAAAATTGCAAAGTTGAAGACTCATAGACTCATTAAAACTGAGGGTTGAAGGGACCTAAGGAGTTACATCTAGTCCAACCCCCTGCTCCAAGCAGGACCAGCCCCAACTCCATCATCCCAACCAAGGCTTTGTCTGCCTGGGTCTTAAACACCTCCAAGGATGGAGACTGCACCACCTCTCTGGGTAACCCATCCCAGTGCTTCACCGCCCTCCTTGTGAGAAAGTTTTTCCTAACATTTTCCTAGTATCTCCATAGAGCCACAGCAAGTCTATGGAGGTTCCCTACAGGCCTCCACTGCTCGGCATCCTCATGTTCCTCCCTCATCTGCTTTCGGCCACTCAAGTCCGAATAAACAGGAGCCTCTGCAAGCCATTTGGACCTCTTTTTAAGTCCGGATTTGTGCAGGGCCTGGCAATATGGAATTGTGACACTACCCACATGAAAGGAGCTGTGGCAATCAATCCCATGACGTGGCAGCGGAGAAACAAATGAGGAGAACTAAGGATGCAGGAGGTCACGGACATGTACGGTATGGGCACTGCCCAACGTGCAAGGGAAATCCAGGCTGCAATCAGTTTTCAGGGCTTCTGCATAGGAAGTGCAGTGAGATCTCTGATGGCCCTTGAAGGAGAAGGAATGGGAAGGGAGCTTGTGCCTTGCAAGCAGATAGAGAAGTAGCCTTTTAAGTTGCCATAAAACGGGGGATGGCAGTAGGGTTGAAGAGCAGTCACCAGGTGCTTCGTCAGGAGCTGACAATTAGCATTGACATGGTGGATGCAGGGTGTGAGGGAAGAGGATGAGATGCACCTCTTCGTTCTCAGTTAGGGAAAGCAAAGCTAAGCATGCAAGAAACTTTCTGAGTTTCTAGCTTGTCCCCTAAATGCCCAGCCAGAAGGACCCAGCTTGTCCCCTGAATACCCAGCTCTGTGCAGTCCCATGAAGGACTCTTCCTTCTGTGCTGGGCTCCTTTGGGGGATGGCACAGCCCAAATTCCCACCCCGACTGCCCGGCCGGGTTTGGAATTGAACCCGGAGTTCGCAAAGTGAATATTTGCAAAACAGAGGCAATACCATTTAAAGGGAAAGCTCGTGCTTCTCTGAGAAGAGTTCATCACATTGCCATTGTCATAAAAAGAGCACTTTGCACAAAAACCTCATATAAGGTATAATGTAGAGAGCAGCACTGAAATATATCCCTATATTCCCTGCTATAATACATCAGAGCTACCACATGCATCAGAAAGTGTGTTCTTTATAGAAAGCCTCATGTCTCGGAAAGCTCTCTTTCAATTGATTATGTTTCTCCTCTTCATCACCAAGAATCAGAGTTACTGCAATAGGCATCACCCCTTTCCAGTCAGTTTATGTGCATCGCTTCCTTGAGAGAACACCAGCTCTGCCATGGTGTGGAAGAAAAATAAAAGGCATCTGATAGGATTTTAAAGTGGTTGTGGCAAAAAAGGATCCATCATGATTTATGCAATGTACATTGGGAGACATCTGATGTGAAGTCAACAACTGAAGGGCAATGAATAATTCAGCACTTGGATCCATCACATCATCTCTCTTGCCATGTTATTGCTATTTTTACGTAATTGCAAAGTGAAAAATAAATTGATGTCATAAATAAACCTGTGTCATTTGTCTTGAAATGCATTTAAGAATTATAGGTACATTTCTCCTGCTTTGTGAGCCTGATGTGATCTTACTGTATGCAAAATTAAAAATGTGTCCTTATTAATATCTTACATAGGGATGGATATAAGGCAGCCATGCTGCGTGACATCTTTTACGTTCATGTTAGTAACCTCAGCTGATGGAGAATGATGCTTCTGAATTGCTTCCTCAGAGCATTCACATGCAGTTGCCCTTGCCCTGTGTTTTCCTATCAAAGCAGATGGGATTTGCAGAGCCAGCTTGTATCACAAAGGATATATATATATTTTACCATAATATGGTCTTGGACACAAATAAAGCCAGGTGTTAGGGGGCTTACCTCCCTTTGAGTTACCAGGGGTGAGGGGGCAGTTGCAGTTTGGAACGAGAACGTGAATCTTTTGCTCGGCTGAGCAGGGAGTCATTTTTCCTTCTTTATCCCTAAAAGATGGGCCCGGCTTGGGGCATTTAGGTAGGACACATTTTAGATCGTGCAGAGGAGCACAGACACGTAAGGACCGTCAGGGCTGCAGTGGGGCTGAGGCTGGGCAGCAACATAACGTAAGAAACATAAGAGGAAGGACCGACCCCCTTAGGGCACCGGGGTCGAGTGGATCGTATTGACTGAATACGCACAATGTGAAAGCTCAGGCTTCTGCATGCACCTACCCACCCACATGTGCATGCGTGTGTATAGTCATGCACACAAATACATACATGCACACCTGCTTGGGGAGGTGCATCATGGACATCATGAAGTCATAAACCATTTAAAGAGACACTGAACCCTCCTCTCCTCTTGACCGGTAAAGGAGACTGGGTGGTTCAGACTCGTGTCACTTAAATGGGACCTTGACTTCATCCTTTGTCTTAGTAACATTATTGTATGATTGGCCTAGTTTATTATTTTCTTTTAGTCTGAAATATCCTGAAAGACATAGCAGTTGGCTCAGGCCTCTGATTTTCTTGTCTTTCTTACAGGCCGTAGTCCCTCCTCTGTTCTTGACTTTGCCCTTCAGCTTAGCTGAAGACGGGGCCCATCTGAGGGAATGCTATTTCTTAGCAAAAATCTGATTCTACAATGTAAGCTTTCCAAAGAAGAATGAATGCAATCTGCAAACTGAATTGGCAATGCAGGCAGATTAGAAGAAATGCTATGCAATGCCGGGTACGTGCCATTTTAATATCTAAAGATGATTGCTTTTAGAAAGGAGACAATAGATTTAGCATAGAGGTGACAAAACATATTCTTTCTCCCTTCCCTCTTGGTAAACAAACTTCGTTCAGAAATGAAATGAATCCCTATTATGCAACAGTGACCGAAAGGCAGACGCATGGGATCACTGTTGTCCTCCAGCCGATCAGACAACAGCATTTACCAACCAGAAAAAAACTGGGCTGCCAAGACCCAGCGCTGCAATGCCGGAGTCCAGAAGATGTGGTGCCAGAACGGGGAAGCTCTGACATCTTCCTCATGGAGCTGCTTTTGCTCTTTAGACGCCTGGAGAGCGGTGCAGACGGGGAGGCTCACGCATACCCCGGTGTTGGGATACAAGAGGCACCCGGCTGCTGAGATGAGAAAAGGAAATCCTGGGTAAATGGCAAGCAGCCATGGGGGGACTTGAGAAGGGACGGGAGGAGGAGAAGGGAGCCCAGAAAGAGGCAAAAGGGAAAGAAGAGAAAGGCGAAGGTGAAAGACGAGGTAGCAGAGAACAGGAGAGGTGGGGGGTATGGGAGGCGCTAGCTCGAGGGGCCGGACTGGGGCTCTCTTGCACCTCAAGTCACATATAATGACTCCAAATGGGCCGTCTCCTGCACCACCAGCCCCCGGGCGCAAGCATCACGAGCCAGGCCTCGAAATACAGCGTGACCGGACGAACATGCCTGAGAGGATGGTGACGGCATTATTATTATTATTGTTAACTAACATTTCCCGGGTTTTGGTTGTGCCTGCTGGGTTGACAGTCACTACGCCTCATGCCTGCGAGCTGTTTTCTCTCGCCACAAGCGGCAGAGACTTGTGTTTTGTTCCGGGAAACCCGAGATGGTTGCACAGCCGCTTGGCTTGAGCGGAAAACAGAAGCTCCTCGAGGGCAGGCAGCGCCGCGCTCGCTTGGACCGTGGTGGTTTCTTGCCGGGGAGGGAGAATTTCGAGCCTCTGCTTCTTTGCAGATGCTTTTGCTTTATTTAGTCTTCCTCCTAGTTTTCAGTCCCCTGGGTCTGCGCCCTGAAGGCAGCTTGCTTTGCCTTCCATACTCCTGTGAAAATAGCCTCCTTGCCATCACTGATTACTTTTTTGTCTTCCACGGAGGCTCACAAAGCACCGTCACGATGCAAAATGAGTCACGGCCCTTCCTGCGCTGCTCTCATGCTGCAGCCTGTCTTGGGGTTACCCACCCCCCCTACCACCGCCCCGGGGAAAGGAGCCTCACCTTCCCTTGCTTTCTTCTCCCTCCAGCGTGGGATCAAGTTGCAGCACATGGTGGGGCAGGTGGAAGCCAGAAAGCCCATCCTGCTTTTCATCCTGGGTAGGAGCATTGATTTCCAACCCAGGGAAGATGGGCCAGCTACGACCTCTGCCCAGAGAACAAGCCGCTGCTTTTCCTGTTCCTTGCACAACTCGCACCAACTGATGGGGGTCTTTCTTTTCTCAAATCCACTGACGAGAACGACCTGCTAGTTATTCCTTCAGCTCAAGGGAGAGCAGTTAAGCTTCTGTCTTTGGCAGTCCTAGGTTCAACACCTTCTGGTAACCCAGATAAGGGGGTTTTGCCCACCAGACCGGCATGTGTCATTTTTGCAAGGGATGTGACACCTCTGGCAATGGCCCCATCCCATTAGATCCCAGTAGGACCTCAGTAATCGGTGAAGGGCAAGCAGATGCATGGGCTAGTTGACCTCAGCCTTGTGTTTTGCCATTCCCTGTGTGCAGATCTGCAGTTCATGGAAATAGGCAGCTAGTAGGGCTCTCCTTGTTGGTTTACAGATCCCCCTCATACACCAAAGAAGTCCTTCCATACTCATTTTTTCTCAAGCTAAATACTTCTAAACTTGGTACTAGCTGGCATGAATGTGCAGCCCTACGAGAACAAACTCGTCTGCCTGGAGCACAAAGGGAGCATACCTGTAAGGAAAGGAGAGTTTGTATCCAGGCTGATTTTTAAAACTAGATTTAAGGAAAGTATCAGGGTGGGGTCCTTTAAAGGGCTGCTTTGTAAAAATATGAAGACAAAAATAAAAGCTTCCCCCAACTAACAAACTCCAGATACACAAGTCTGAAGTGTTTCAAGGAAGATAAATAGGAAGGATTCGGTCATTCTCGAGGAACACAGTGTTGCTAATCTTGAAAGCACTTAATTATAGTCTTGGGTTGAAGGAGGAGTCTTCCTCAGTGCATTATTGCTGTATTTTATGAGTGCTGGATTTCCAAGTGTTTTCACAAATATTTCCAAGTGCATACCTCACACTGAAGTGGCTGCTCTAATTTCTCTCCATTAGTGGATAAACTATGCCAAGGTTTTTAAGGCAAAGGGGAGCAGTGTTGGGGGAGGGGAACATGCACGTATATATTTTAGGTTATAGGCAAAGCTTCCATGAAGTCTATTGCATTAATTTTCTCATGGTTGATCATACAAAAAATGAATCAGAACTGTCACCTGAACCTCATTTTAGTCCATGTACCTTTAACACTAAGGACCTGTATAATCCAATATTGGCCTAGGTGAGAAGAGACTAATCCAAACCAGTAGTCAATAGTTCATTCCTTTTTCTGATGCTTAATTTCATGCAGTTCCATAGGAAAGTATGTAGACACTTTCCCGATGTGGATAATAAGGTCATCTCGAGTGCACGTTCCCTGGAATTTCTCTCTCTCTTTCTCTCTTGGCATCTCTTCAGGACAATGAACAAAAGTCATCTCTATTTTGATACCATAGTTATCTTGCACAGATATTACAGGCAGACTTCCACCCAGCATTTGTGCACTTATTAGCATAGCGGCGTGTGCTAATTTGGAGAACAAACATGTGTTTCCTATAAGAAAGTTGTTATAGGTGAGGGGGGAGTTAAAGTCTCTGTCAAACACTTTCTTTTTTGTTTAGAGAAATAATTGCAGGACTGTATCGCTGAAACCAAAACACCAGCGAAGCTGACTGTCCTAATGTTTCCAATTTGGTTCGAATCCCCTCGATGAATGACAAACGTTTAAGTTCGCAGTGCCAAGAAAAACACATCGGGTCTGACTGTCGTTGAACGAGGAGCTGAATGAACATAACCATTGTGGCTTGGGGTAGATCAGAACGCAACAGGAACAATAGGTTGTTTGACTCGGGCAGAGATATTATTGCTTCGATCGCCGTTAACATACAGTATTAGCACAAATTGTGCGGCCCAGGTTGCTAGCTCTGAGCCCCGAGTCTTCGCCTCTCTCTACAACATTTTCATTGATCCTTATCTTGACAAGCAGCCTGTTTTGCTGCTGGGATGATAATCTTCTTTAAGAGAGTGATCAGTATAACCCGTGTTTTTTTCCTCGAGCACAAAGGAGACGCTAATTAAAAATGTTCTGAAGCGGCTGGTGCTGGTAGAAGACGGAAATACTTTCACCACTTCTAGAGAGAGGACAGGGAATCCCAGTAACAAAGGAGTTTATACTCGATAATCTAAGGTCAAGGGGTTTCTGTTTGTCTTGCTAACAAGTGCAAAAGGGGAAACATTAAAAATATCACTTTTTCAAGCAAATTCTGTTCCTAGGGGAAAAAAAAGCAAGAGCATTCAGTCCAAAACTGTAATGCAGCGTAGAAATTAGTATGCAAAAATTAATTAGCTTACTCCAAAGAAATATGCCACGGACCACATTTTTTGTAAGTTCTATGGAGGCGGCAACTACGTACCTGAAGGGACTTTTCACTTGGCACTTTGATCTTAACTCGGGGAGCAATAAACCCACATTTTATAACACACGGATTATTAGATTTAAAAAAAATTAGCAGTTTTGTACATATAAGAACATAACATAAAATCTTGCTTCTCCTAAAATTGAGGCAGTTTGACAAAGAGGCACCCCCAGTAACAAACCCAAATATGTAGTGTCAAGAACAAACCAACGCTTACTGCAAGAGATGCTAGTAACATGTCCCACTGCGCTCAGATATCTTAGATGCTGGCTTCCTCTGCAGAGATCTCAGTGAAACAGGTATTTTTGCAGGGTGCCACGAGAAGAAAAAAGTCTGGCCACGTCGCCGTGGTCTCTGATGGCGCCTGTACACACCACGGGTTTTACAGCCTTCTGAGATGTAGACCAGTGCTGTTACCTCTTCTTCAAGGATAGAGAGCTAAGAATAAGACACCAGTCTAGATCCATAAAGGTGTCCAGCTCTAACTGGGATAGGGAGCTAGGCACCAGAATAGGGAGTTAGCCCATGCAACTCTGGCCAAGACAACATTGCTTGGCCTCCCGCTCCTCTTGCAGCTGCTTTGCTTTTAGGTGGGCAGCAAGTGCCAAAATCAAGGATCTCTTGCAGTCGGGGCTCTGGTAATCACTCTCTTTGAAACAAATTGAGCTTTGCTCAAACACTTCTTGATTTTGGCCCCTGCTATATAGCATATATCAGTCTTTGCAAGTGTTCGGGGCTTGCATCAGTTGTACGTGTCCTATAAAACAAAGCTAGGATTCTTTAGTGTTGATACTGCCCAAGCTTTATTCATCTGAAGGAGATCTCTTTTAGTTGGACTACCTTTCTGGAGGATCTCCTATTAGAAAGAGAGCATTATCTGCCCATTTTTGTGACAGTGCCGGTACCACCAGGGACTCATCCATTGCAGAGCCAGAGCAGCGCTGGCCAGGATGTCAAGAGCTGTATGGTTGACCCGTGCAACTCCTCTGCTCGTGGATCCCTAGCAGAGATTCAGTTCTGAAGTTCAAGGGCTTTCCCTTTTGGCTGGGCAGATACAATGCGAGACCTTGATCCATCTCCATGCAGAAAGATGCTTTTCTTCCTTCAAGACAGATCTACCGCTGAGGATCTGGCAGAATTAACTTACATTGCTTTTGCTGCCATTAAAAAAGAGTGAAGAGAAACTGTTACATCTGGCTCCATTTCTTTGCCAGATTCTTCATTTAATTGTTTTCTAATTTGAAGAAAACCACAAATGACAAGGCAAAAATGCTAGAAATATAAATATAAGAATTAAATTGCTCTTGTCACATTTCTAGTTTGCAAGCCAGGGTAATGTGATTTTGAATATCTAACCAATAAACACGGTGGCATTGACTGCTGGTTGATGATTTCTTCATCTGTGCACACGTCCACCACATCCACCATGCCTTGCACACACGTGCATGAACATTTCTTCCTCTAAAAGAAGCCTGGGCTTCATGGACCACGGCCCAACAGCTGCAGACATCTCCAGTTCTTTCCAAGACAATGTTCTCCAGATAATTGATCACAGCAAGCAGAGAGTCCACGACCGAGCCTGCTGACGGGGGTGTTTGGGGGGTGTTTTTATAAACGTGTTAGGTCACTCTGTTAGGGTTGCATACATCAAGCTCAGTTCTGTGCTATTTGTACATCATCGTTTTTTGTCCTTCGCCAAGAGAGATGGTCAAATATTTTCAAAAAATCCAGGATGTTTCCCAAGTTTTAATACAAACAGGAATAGATCCTCTAAAAATTCACCCCAAAAGGTCATTACTTGTCATTACCTGCTGTTTTTTCAAAAGAAAAACATCTCTTTTATCCTCACCGGGGTCAGAAATGATGTTGTGCGACATGGAGAATCAGTCACGCAACACAGACGGCCCAACGGCCTTATTAACGTGAGGAGAGACCAGCCAGCCATTTTGTCCTGGCAGTTCAAGCGAAAGAAAACGAGCGGGCCAACTTTTGAGGGGAACTTCTTATGGTTGTGCTGGCACATTGGGGGGCCATAGAACTAATAGTAAATACTCAAAGCAAAAAAAAAAGTCATAAATAGTTTTGGTGAATCAGCTTGAGCCCGTGGGACCTACTTATTTGTCATGGAATTGGGGTTATGTTACAAAAGACTTGCCAGTCAAGAAGAAGGGGTGTGAGCGGTAGATATTCAAAGCAAATGGTGTTTGTGAGCATAAATTAAAACAACTGCAAGCTTATTTCTCCTCTTCAATGGATTGCAGATCCTCCAGAAACGATGGGCACCGTCCTGAGCTCTGTTAGCGCCTCGTGCATGGGGTAGGAACAGACTGCGGCACCCAGCAGGGATTCCCGTCCCTTCCTCGCTGGAAGAGGAAATCCCAGCCAACTAGGGACTATTTAAATTGCGGTTTCACGATTTGCATGAAAAACAGCACTCTCGGCAATTGCCGAGAAAAATAGCATTGGCCGCGATCTTCTGCAGAATCGACCCCAAAAATAAATACTTACCAGAATACAAAGATCCAGAATTAAATGTAATAGTTAGATTTATAATGATATGGTCATTTCTATGATATTTCCAAGGAATTTGCTATTGAATTATGTGGCTTTTGCCCCTTGGTCAATCAGCAGCGAGGGGTGGAGTTGCCGTGAAATGCCAGCGAATTCAGCTCTGCGCAGCAACAAACCCTTCGATTTAAATAGGACCGCTCCGTGCGAGGTGGGGAGGTGAGGGCGAGAGGGCCGTGCTCTCTGGTGGAGACTGCGGTGGAAAAGCCAACGTATTTATTTATCCTGCATTGCTGCGGTATGATTGGCAGCCAAGCAAAACGCTGCACGCGATAGGCCTTCCAGGGCTGGGAGGAAGGGCCCGAGCCCTACGGGGCAAGGGGGGAGACCAGCCAGGCAGCACGACCCGAACGTGCAGCTGTCACAGACGAGATAGAGGGTAAAAAGTAAAGGGGGGAGGAGGAAAAAAGAAAAAGAGCGCCTGCCTGTCCCTCAGGGGCAAGGGCTGCTGCTGCTCCAAATGCCGACAGCTTTTCAAGCCTCTACCGCGGCTATAAAATATGAAATATAATGAACAAAAGTTGGCACCTGCCCTTGCAGAGCTGTCAGCCTAATAAAAAGAGAACTGGCTGGCAGCTGGCACTTAGGTGCTGGGAGATGCCAGCTATGGGACTCTTGCAGAGCCAGCCCGGCCTCTAGCTCCTGCCCTTTGGTTTCCCTTTGACTTTTAAATCCGTCAGCCAACCTGTGCCATGCACACCGGGCCAGGGGCCTCGGGAGGAGCAAATCAAGACTTGGTCCAGCTGCCTAGGGGTACCCCGCACTGGGCACCCGCTGTCCTGTCCGGTTTAGACAAGAAGGGAGCGGGCTGGAAACGGATGGGCCTTGGCTCTGTGCCCTGCCACCCTCACTCTTAATGCAGCAACCCAGCCGTCAGGTTAGTGCAGTTGCAATTTTAGGAAGATTATCTCAAATAGCATCACAGGCATGTCGATTTATCCTATCTCCTTTCTGTTCCTCGGCGCAGCGGAAGAATCCACCTTGAATTTCTCTCCTGCTCTGCGTAGATGGATGGCTTGGGAGATCTCCTGTGGGTCGCAGTCTCTGTAGGCAAAAAAAAGTTATTTGCTCATTTTCGTGAAGGTCAGCCTCTTGATATTCACGGCAAACAGGCCAGCCCTCTGTCTCCTGACATTCACGGCAAACAGACGAGTCTTTCAGTAAATGACACTGAGCCCTGCAGAATAGAGAAAGGCGTCTGGTTACAAACCGGCAAGGACGGCGCGCCGACGCTCTGCAGGGAGGGCAGCACGGCTATTGCTGCCTGCGGCCTCGTCTCGGCTTCTGGGTGGACTCCAAACGACGGGTCATTGTGTGGCCACTCTGGGGCTCGAGCCAGGTAAATGTGGTCATCGGGGCAGATTCTCAGCTGGAGTAAAGCAGCACAGCTCTTCTGATGCTCAGTGGAGCTGTCATCATTCACGCTGGCTGCAAAGCTGGCCGATTAACTTAAGTGGGAGCAGGACCAAACCCCAGATGTGTCCCACTGGACTTGTCATGTGTTCGTCGGGATATCAGACACGCTTCTAAGCACGAGAGCAATCATTTATTAGGGCCTGTTACCAGGGGAGGTGGAACATTTCTTGTCCCTTGGACTCTTTATATCAGCAGTTCTCAATAGTTACCCACGGCAGGGCCACTTTCAGGCTTGTGACCCCCTTCTGGCCAGCTCACAGCACAGTTCGACCCTCCGCCATATAATTCCTGCAGTGCTTGAGACCCCAGCCGCTAGCGTGAGAACCAGTGCTTGACGTCACAAATGGGTGTCTTTCCAAAAGGTCAGCTTGAGCCGGACCACGAGTCACTGGACAAGGGTTGGGGATGGCACAGAGGGAGCTATGGGCAGTGCCATGCAGGAA
>NW_005842555.1:522128-619215 GCF_000455745.1 Alligator sinensis
CCACCTGGGTGGTCTTAATAAGTGATGCTATTGCCATAACTAGGCCTGGCAGGATTCAGGTTTTACTGGGGACACTTGCAGGATTTTTTCTAGATTTTTTCTAGATGGGGAATCTGCAAAGAGCGCTGCTCGGAGCTGAGCGGCTGGGAGGGTCTCTGCTTGGGACACCGTGAGGATTGTTGTGGCAGCCAAAGATTTGCACTGAGAGAAGATGACCCCACCTTGCTGGGGTCGTTTGACCCCAGTACTTTTTCCTGCCATGGCAGGGGGTCAGACTTGATGATCTGCCCAGGTCCCTTCTGACCCGACCAGCTATGAAACTATGAAGATATTCTTCCCTTGCTCAGCAGAGTGGGAGACGGAGCAATGTCTGTCGGGCAAAAGGTGTTTCAGAGACTCATCCCCTTGCATGGACTGGAAATGCCAGGAGCGCAGATTTGATTTCTGCAAAGGAGCAGTGTATTTCTACAGGGGTGCATTCTGGGTTTGGAGGGCAGGTGGAATTCCAGTACCGATACCAGTACCAATACCAGTACCAGCACCAATACCAGTACCAATACCAATACCAGGTATTGGATTTCCAGTACCAGCACCAGTACCGATACCAGTACCAGTACCAATACCAGTACTGATACCAGTACCAGGTATTGGATTTCCAGTACCAGTACCAGTACCGATACCAGTACCGATACCAGTACCAGCACCAATACCAGTACCGATGCCAATACCAGGTATTGGATTTCCAGTACCAGCACCAGTACCGATACCAGTACCAGTACTGATACCAATACCAGGTATTGGATTTCCAGTACCAGCACCAGTACCAATACCAGTACCAGTACCAATACCAGTACCGATACCAGTACCAGGGGGCTTGGGAAGAGGAAAGCTCCCCTCTATCAGTGTCCCAGCTCAAAACTGTTGCCGTGCCAAAGGCTGCACAGTGTGCAAGCCATTGTGATCCTTCCCATCCCCAAACAAAGCGGTCAGCAGGGAACAATTCAAAATACAGCACATGGGCAATGTTTGTATGCATCCAAATTGGGAGCAGGTGTTCTGCTCTATTGTATACTTTTGTGGTGCAACAGAAGTGGTGCCATACTGGTGATAAAAGGGCTTCGTGCCCCGCTCCTGCTCTCCTAGGACCCCACACTTACAGTCTGCATGGGAGTCCGGCTGGGCCGGCCATAATGCTCCCTTGTCATCAGCGCCGTTCACAACAGTTTCCTCACTTAGGTCTGAGCAGGGTTGTGCTCAGTGCCAGAATCCTTTGGAAGAAAATCACTCCGAGTCAGCCTAATGCCATAACAAGATTCGTAGCAGCTGTGGCAGCAGTGGACCAGCAAACTAGGAAGAAATTTTAAAGTGAATGAAAAACAACTGGTACTCTAGGCATCACTTGTTCCCTCACCCAGTCATCACTGAACCAGCCTTTGCCTCTAAAGGAGCCGGCCAACTTTTGCACTTTGCAAAGCAAGTGTCATTGAAACCCAGGCAGGGTTTTGCAAATCTGAATCAGCTGAGCCTCCGAACGAAGGAGAATATTATTGCCCCATTTTACAGGAGGGGAAAGCTGAGGGCTCTAGGCAGTGACATGTCTTGCCAAAAATCACACAGCACGTTAGTACAGGGAGTGGGAATAGAAAATGGGAATCCTAGACTGTTCTTCCTCCTTGTGCACATCTCTGTTATGTCTGTGCCTCAGACCCAGGACCCCAAGGCTATACTTTCTGCCCCTATATTGCAGCATGTGGCATTTTGTCTAGACCAGGTGCAATTTATTTTACTGCAAAACAAAATATGGAGTGAGAAGTCCATTAAGGAAAAGGTGGAGGGAGATGCCGGGAGAAACTGCAGCCTGCAGAAGCCGGTGTTAATTGACAGCGTTCGGAGGTAGAACAGCTGGGCAGGAGTTTAGTGCTTCCAGTCTAATTCCTATCGATCATCTGTGCACCCCAGAAACCACTGGCTTTGCTCAAGACTCCAGCTGGTGCTTGCCTTAGTTTCAGCTGAGCATGAATGTACAGGGGTAGACCTTACAGGTCCAGTTGGAGGCACATCTTGTAGGTCCAGCTGGAGATCTTGTAGGTCCATCCAGATCTTGTAGGTGCAGATGGAGGCACATTAGGCAGCGAGGGCCCCGGAGGGAGAGGTGAGCATACCCAGCTTCTGTCTGCGGGTGAAGATGTGTACTAGCGCTGCAGGGACGGGGGTGCCTCGGTTCCCCGGGGTGCTGTGGTTGGGATCGTCTCTCCCCAAAGCGCAGCACCTCTTGCTGTGCTCTCTTGGGGCATCAGGGGCCTTCGCTGCTCCCAGCTGTTCCTTTCATGCACCCTGGGACTTCACTCCCCTGGAGACAACCATGCACCGTTCCTTAGAGAGGCAGGCTGGGGCTAGGGCTATTCAGGAAATCTCCCGGTGGAGCATCGTTTCAGTGCAACGGGCTCTGGGAAGACAGTTTGATCTCTCTAAAGCGTGCTAGGAGCTCAGCTTGCCGAACAGCATTTCACCCTGGCTTGCCTGGCTTCCTGCCTGCTTAGTGAAATGGGTGCATTTCCTCAGCGCTCCTCCCAGCTTCATGGCTGGGGACCAGGGTCCTCAGCCATGGAGCCCTTTGGCCTGTGGACTGCCCCGAGACCTGCCGACTGCTGCTCCAGGGCTAGGACCCCTTTCCCTTGCACGGCGAATTTGGGGGTTTTGTTCCAAGTGGGAATGAAATGTTCCTCTCCTTGCTGAGCTCTTGTCGCGGCGCTGCTGCAGTGCCTGGGTCATGGCTTAATGACTGCAAGGTGTCCATACAGAGTGCTTGGATGGGTTGTCCAGATGTGTGTCTATTTAAATATCAGTACTGGTGCTGTCAGTGTGCCCTTGGTGCCAAGAAGTGTACCGGCATCCTGGGCTGCATTGGCAGGAGCGTTGCCAGCAGATGGAGGGAGGTGATTCTTCCCCTCTATTCAGCACTGGGGAGGCCACATCTGGAGTCCTGTGTCCAGCTGTGCGCTCCCCCACTACAGAAAGGATGTGGACACATTGGAGAGAGTCCAGTGGAGGGCAATGGCAATGGTTGTGGGGCTGGGGACAGGACTGGTGAGGTGAGGTGAGAGAAATGGGCTGATTGAGTCTGCAGAAGAGAAGACCGAGGGGGATTGAACAGCAGCCTTCGCCTCCCTGCCGGGGGGCTGCAAAGAGGATGGAGCTGGGCTGGTCTCAGCGGGGGCAGACGACAGCACAAGGAGCAATGGGCTCCAGCTGCAGCAAGGGAAGTTGAGGTTGGATATTAGGAAAAACTCTCTCACCATGAAGGTAGTTAAAAACAGGAACAAGTTACCCAAAGAGGTTATGGTCTCTGCTTCCTTGGAGGTTTTCAACACCCGGGTAGACCAAGCGTTGGCTGGATGATGCAGTTGGGGCTGGTCCTGCTTGGAGCAGGGGTTGGACTGGATGTGACTCCTGAGCTCCCTTCAACCCTCCTTGTCTATGAGTCTGTGACCAGGCAGGAAGCACAGCCTCCTGGAAAGTGCAAATACCTGGGGGGATTGTTCAATGAACCACTTGTCCCTGGAAGCTGCTAACTTGATACCAAACCTTTCACGAGAAAGAGGCTGCTTTGGCCAGGGCTGATCCTGCCTGAGGCCGGGGCTGGCCTGGATGAGCTCTGGGGGTCCCGTCCAGCCCCACTTCTCTAGGACTCTGTGACCAATGTTTCAACTTAACAAAAAGGTTGGAATTGTTTGGAAAGTTTTCATTTCAACATTTTCAAAACAGCAACAACAAATCTCTTCTATCTGTTTTGAAATTTAAGCCAGAGGTTATATTAAAAAAGAAAGAAAACAGAAACAAAACCCCACCTGGTTAAAATGGAAAGGAAGGGTTCAGAAGTACTGCATTGGTTCCCCTCTGACTTTTTCCTTTTCTCCATTCCCAGGCATTTTAAGCGTTTTGTCTTTTTGTTCCAATTTTAGGACGGAAGAATTTTTGAAAATCTCGGTAGTTTTCACAAGACAAGAAAATTATTTCCCACTCGGCTCTAATGTGCTCCCAAAAGCACAGAGGCTAATCTCTGCTAAAGTTCACTGGATCCAACCTAGTGGCAATGAATCATGAAAGTGGGCTTGTCTGCTCAGGTCTCTCTAGTTCTTGAGGGGAAACGCTGGTTTTCGAGTACAAGCAAACAATGTGCGCTGGAGACGCTGTGGCCCGCGGAGAGAGGAATGTTGGCCCCAAGCCACGTGTTTGTAAACCTTAACTTTGAAATGTGGCACAATACCACAAGCTGTCAAGTTGTGTAAAAACTTCAGCAAAGACAAAAACAGATCGTAATATTTACCAGATGAGATTGCTGTGTAATCTAGTTGGAATTTTGGGAGTCTCCGAGTTGCCTGGCTTTCAAAATGAGCCCTGTATCTTTTATTGCGTTCCCTTTTCCCGTACGAAGGAGGATAGGAGGGGGAAAAAGTACATCGATACAAGTGAAATCTGGTGCCTGGACACAGAATGGAGATAGGATGCCCACGGGCAATTTTAGATGGATAGACATAGCCTCGCAGATTGGATCCTATAAAAGATGCATGTACTTGGCATCACATTTAAAACGCTGCCCTGAAAATTCTGTTTTCTGGAACAATTCACTAAATTAGTGCTAAGTAGGACAATATCACTGTATTAGCAACATTTTTCATAATGTCTGAATGCTTCCAGTGACATATGTTAAAGCATTGTAGGTCTCTCCAAAATCCTTCGCATCTGAAGCCAAGTTTAATTTTTTTTTTTTTAATTCATCCATCCACATAAAAAAACATGGATAAAATATTTAACTGGTTGAATTAAAGACATAATTAGAAGTAATTTAGCCCTAAAACCAAAAAACAAATTTAATGAGCTTAAGATGATCTCTGCTCTCACCTCAAAAAAAAAAAAAAGATCTTCTCTTGCACCTTATCCTGAGCTATCTATGGTAATTTTCTAAGATGTTTTCTTTATGGCGCTAGAGTTGGATGCTATTATACCCCGCTGGGAACATCCTCTTTGAAAATCTATTAACAATGTGAAACCAGATTATCTCCCCCAGATCAGGTATTTTGCATTGCTCAAGTGGGCCGAAGGAGCTGGAACGTGGTCCTGGGTAGCCAGCTGAGGAATTATGTACCAGGTGCCTGGACAGGGCTGGTCAGCAGGGTTTTTTGAGTGTACCCATTTCTCAGATGGCACATGGTCCTTTGGGGACTGTAACCAGCTAGTGTAATTCATAGCAACCCCTAGGCTGCTCCAGCTGTCTGGTCTGAAGCTCTTACAGATAGTTTACTGGAACTGGGGATCTGCAACCGGCTCCCTGACACATCTCCTCTGTCCGCACACATCTGTTGTGGCCGGGAATCTGGCCCATGTGTTTTAAAGCAACAGAGAAAAAAACAATTCATTGAAGAAATAGATGAATGAGCACAAACCATTCATTCACGTCCAAAATATCACCAAGAAGATCCCAAGAGAGCACATAACTGCAAAAGGCCATGAAAGGATTTGCGGGGAATAGTTGAATCGTTTCACATCAGCAGCAAAGTGAACATGGCATATTCAAGTGAATCGCCACCGATGTCACTTACTGGAAACGTACTGAAGACTCGTTCTGTCATCACTTGGGATGGGGAGGTAGGCGTGCATGTGCGCGTGTGCGCGCCCGTGGTCTGGATCCGTAACACTCGCGTTTGAAGGCCACATGTTCCTAGAAGCATCGATCCAGCTGCTGAATCTGGGTGCAGAGCCATTTGCTCGCTCAAGCCATAAAGTAGCCATGTGGAAACAGGAAATCTGTCTACAAATCAAGTACTTAGTCCTGTAGACCAGTGGTGCTCAACCTTCCCACCCCACGGGCCAAATGAGTGGCAAGGGGCTGGTTCACAGACCTGATCCCACAGGCAGAATTTGTTCATGGGCTAGATCCAGCATGGGGTCAGCATACGTGATCCAGCACAGCAGCCCAGACCCATGCACCAGATCCAACTCCGGAGCGACTCCACACACCAGATCCAGTCCACATGCTAGATCCATCCATGGGACATCCCCCTGCTCTGACCTGGCCCTGTGTGCTCGATCTGGCTGTGGTCCAGTCCCGTGCATGAGCACACAGGGCCAGGTCAGCATTGAACAGCACTGCTCAAGGGTCTAGATAATTTACATAGTGAATGGGAAGTCAGCATGGAAAAACTCTCTCTTAGACGTCTAGGCAATCCTGTGCGTGGGGCAAAGGAGAGATATCTAAACATCTGGACAACTTTCCGAGCATAATGAAAGATGGGCCATACATCTATACACATATGCTCATCTAAGTGATTGGCATGAAACTCCGAGTGAACACTACTTGGAACAAGTATTAAGGTGCAAGAAATCTTGATAACGGGCTCCAGTTTGAATTGGGGCTGCCATGGATTGAACCGGAAATGAAACCTAGAGATGGGTCTGAACCAGAGCTCTCGTTTCAAGCGCCCCTGAACTGGGGATCCTGGTTGTCTGCTACCAAATCAGAGCAGAGCAGGTAAATAAGAACAAGCACCAAGATGGTCTGGGATAGCTGGAGAGTTTTGCAGTACGGTACCAGGGAGCAAACGTCCTCCCTTATGCTGGCTACACGCAGGTTCGTGTCTTTCCCTGGCAGTAACCGGCTGTACTGAGAGTCATTGCAATGTGCTCCTGGGGAAGATTTCAGTTGGGATAAGTTCCTCCTAGCTCCAAATAGAGCATGACCATTTCTTTGCATTTTTCTCACTCTTTTCTCTTCCTTGAAGCCTAACCCTGTTAGCCATCCCAGGAGGCTTTCCACATGCAAGGCTACATGCCGCATTGAAAAATGACTATTTGCAAAGTGATTGGCAAGCTTTACTTCCTTGTGAGACATAACCATGATGGCCAGTTCATTTGCAACCATTAATTGCCAGTAAAAATAACTCCTGGAAATACTCCTTCATTCCTGAGCAGTTATTCTGGGTGGGAATTTCCTTGGATAGACCAGTTTGATAATGGTCAGTCTATTATCAACAGCTGGCGTCTCCTCTCTCCAGCAATGCCCAGCTGTGGATGTTAAGAGAAAGGTGCCAAAAACCCTGCTGCTTGTAGATGTAGGATAACCTGCCTCCACGGCAGAGGTCTCATCCTAACCTCTAGGTAGAAATCGGCTTAAACCCTGAATCAAATAATGTCCCTTCCAAACCCCAAGAGTTACCTTGCAGCTGCTCTTCTCCAGGTGAGTTAAGGGCCTTCCCTGGAGGCAGAGACACAAATCAGATCCAGGTCGAGACATTCCCAGGATTTAAATGGGTTCCAGTGTGACGTGTTGGCTTGCATCCAGGCCATGGAGGTGGACACGAGTCATGAAGGGGTGACGCCAGCACGGAGCTGGGTGTGGATTTCCCCTCACCTGGCTTTAAAAGGAGAGACAAACAACAGCCCCAAACAGAAAAGAAGTTATGAGGAAAAGAAGAGGAGGAGGAAGGGGGCAGAGAAAAGAGCCTTGTTTAATCAATCCTGATATGAAGATAAAGCCAAGGTTAAAAAGTGGGGAAAGGAGCCATTTCAAAGCTCTAATAGATATGCCAGATCCTCTTTTTGCTTTCAGCAGTTGTGGTACGTGGTGTTGGCAGTGGTTCAAAGAAATGAAGAGCTCTTTCCTTGGGAATTGTCTTGTGCACAAAAAAAGTAATTAGGGGAATAAAAGAATATGATGTATTCAATGATGGGAGCCATAGCAAACTACCCAGCAAGCTGCCATGGCTCATTCTTCTTCACACTCTTTTTACCATTTTCAAAATTTGCAACTACTTTCAAAACATTTCCCATTTTCTGTCTATTTGGAAAAATTGTGTATGGTCCAGGGGATCCAGGCAGGCCCGGCAAACATCTGAGTGCGTATTGTGTGTCCTCGTGACAAATACGCAAGTCTTGCATTGGAAACGAGGTCGGGGGGTACAAAGGGAGAGAGCGTTATCTATTTATAACTTCTACAATGCCCTGTAAGAGGAGATCTTGGGAACTCCTTTCATGGGGTAGCTGATTGCACTTTCTCTGATGTGGACTCTGCTAAGTACGGGTAGGAGTCCTATTACTGACCACTACAAAGAGCTGTGCGGTTTAGCTAAGAATACAGAATTCATGTTACGAATGCTGTATGGGAGAGGGGGGGAAGTAATATTAGCCCGCTGAAGACGAGGCAATTGTCATGAATAATGCAACAGTAGTTCTCTCTGACTCGCACAAATGGATTGGATTTAAGATTCTTTGCCTCAATTATAAGGCCTTCCATAGTGGTGCTGTGCATCCGATGTCAGGATCTCTAAGTGCTGCCCAGGCCGTTAAGGGCTGAGCCCTAGCGATCCTCTGCAAAGCAGACGCATCCTCTTTGTAAGGATGGGGGGAAAGGAAGAAACAGAGAGCCAAGTTGTGCGGGCTCACGTCGAGTGCCAGAAGCAAACCCTGTCTCCCACTCTCGTGCTTCCCTGCAAGACAAAGTCTTTTCTCTCCTTCCTTTAATGGCCACGCTCCCGGCTGCGAGAGACTTGTCAGTCCCGTGTGCAATTCTGAGCGCTCGCTATTGTCTGCCTCGAAGGATTGCCCCCTCAATACCTTCTACAGCAGATGGCGTTTCTTACCCCGTGTTAAAAGCCGTCAGTTTTTCCCTGCGTCTACCCCAGGGTGCTTTTAAATCTATATGAGTGGCGAGACCTTATCTCAGTGGTAACCCAATAGTCTATGAAACACAGTGGGAAGTTTGTGTAAATGCCACTATCTCACCATAGGACACACCGGAGGGATTTTTCAAAGCAGTCTAAGGGTGTTAGGTATCCAAAACCCAGCCAGAGGGCCTAATTCTGCCTCTACCTTTTTGTCATGTCAACCCCGGGCTCTCATATATCCATTTCACTACCAATTGCCATGCAAGAGTGTGCGTGGTAATATTTCACAGCACCCCCAGAGAGATGCACGGTGTCAATGCCGTCGTCATTTTGCAGTTCTTCACGTCCCAGCTATCTCCAGCCTGAAAGTAAAGGTCAGTAGGATCCAGTTTGAATCCATGCAGTCAGACTGCCTTCAGTGGAGATGCAGGAGCATGGCCGATGGTTTCAAACTAAGGAAGTGTCCGTCATCAGGACAGGAATAATCCCTGTTCCCAAAAGGCCGTGTCATTTTAGGGGTAAGGTGCTGTGGCAACCACCAGATTAACAGTGACCCGGTGATACCAGTCTTATAGCGGTTAGAGATTTAGATTATAATAAAGTTATGTGCAAATTTATACAGTTTCACTGATACATCAGCGTTGTTGTAACATGCCTCCCTTTCATTTGACCCAACACGGGTCTTTGGGGAAGTGTGATATCTTTTATTAAACCAGGATAATAGCTGGACAGAATTGTTCTTTGCAAGCTTTCGGGCACAAACATCCTTCTTCGGGCACAGGGAGACTCTGCTGGTGTTTCGTGTGCTCTCCTGGGTGCACTAAAAGCCAAGGTGCAAAATGCAGGTCTGTGACAATGCAGATGCATGGCAGTGAGGATCAGAGGGGTTGAGAGAGAATAGGTGCAAGACAGGTAGGTGGGTGCAGGAAAGGGGGAAATGTTGACCCGGTGATAGCGTGTACCTGGTAAACTGTCGAGAGGTTACCCGGGGTTATCGGATGGCAGGCAGGTTATCATGTGCCATAAATCCAATGTCTATATTTAGTCCAAAGGCAGTCAGGACTCATCGTAGAGATGATCTCTTTTATTAGACCAACAAGATTTTTGCAAAAAAATATCTTTAATTGCAAGCCATGATTTTCTGTATCCAGTAGACTTATGAAGTGAAGTTCATAGTTTAATTTTGGCAGGGATTCAACCTAAGGCCTTTGGAACTAAAACCATGCACTTTTACAGCGTGAGCCTACAGAGGCTGTCTGTGAAGCCGACTCCCGGTGGGGGCTGCGTCCCGATTCAGCGTTTCGGTGCGTTGAGGACACTGCTTTCAGGTCCTGTCCACTTGGTGACTCGCCCTACGGGCAGTTTCTTGCTCTTTGGATTCATACAGAACGCTTTTCCTCCGGCCTTATTAATAGCACCGCTAACGAAGCACTTCTACGCCTTGAGGTTGAAAACCGCAGGTGGACTGTACCGACAGACCTTCCATCGGTGGGGGTGTCGCAGCTTTCCGGGAGCAAATAAAGGGATGTGATCCTCAGACAAGGCTTCGTTCACCTAAGATACTAGGAAGAACTTGCTTTCTTCGGTGGAATGGAGTATATAGGAATCAAAGCCATTTTACTAGGAATAAGCATTCAATCCAAGAGAGAATTGTAAGTAAACAGTGGTAATACAGTGTGCTTTAGAAAAAGCAGTATTTTTTTGCCCCTTGATCTCTCTCAGTCTTAAGCCAATTTTGGCAGGTAGTGCTGTATTAAGTGGTCAGTATCCTGTAGTGGTCACATACTGTTTTATTGGAAGTCTGACAGCAGCAAGAGGAGAGACAAAATTAACCCTTTGGTGCGGAAAGCGCCGGTGGAGCTCATTGCCACCAGTGGGGAATTCATCAAGAATTTCCAACTCTCAGCCTCATGGGGTTAATGGCAATCTGTTGCTGATTTCCCTGGACAATCAGAGTAGCAAACACTGGGCTTTTTAATGAGCCCCCGAGGACAGTGCTGGCATACAAGGCCGCGAAGATCTGGACAAACCAAGGAAACGTAAAATGAAAACAAACATGGACGTTTATTTTCCTAACTCACCAGTTGCAAACAAAATTTCATTTAATAAACCATGAAATGATTCACAGAGTTTCTGTATATTATTGTAAGCCCAGCTGGGCAATGTAAAAGTTACTTTCCCCTTCTTTGTTATTCAGCCCCGTATCCAGTTCTCGTCCAAACAAAGCTGTATTTATTTATGTTTTAATGTATTTATCATTTTACGGCGTTGCATGCTTTTCTGCAATCAGGCGGGGGGTGATTCAGCTCGAGTGTCGACTAAATCACTTACGGAGCAACAGAGGGCTTAACGGGAAAAGCGATTTGCCCCTCGCATAAAGGTTCAGATTTGGTAACGGAGCCGGGTGAACTTTTTGTAGCCAACAACTACATGACTTTCCCCCTGTTTGCGAGGGGCAAGCTGTCCGGAACAGACTTTGACTTCTACAACCGTACTTCTTCAAATACCCAGCGTGAGACTCTTTTGGCCTGTAGGTCCCATTTCAGAGCGGCATCTCAGCTCAGGAAATCCCTTTGTAAAAGGCTTCATTTTAAGCATGTGCTTAGAGATCACTGAAGCAAGTTTGACTTCAACTATTAACTCTAAGCACGTGCTTAAATGCTGGCCTGCATCAGGACGGCATATTGTTCACGCACCATTTGCTTTGATCATTCATAATTTGTGCTGCCCAATTAGCACCTGCTATCATTTCTGCTCCATCACTAGAAGAATGACACCTTCATAAAGGGGAAGACGTGCAGGTGAAAAGCCAAACAGATTTTAAGATGGCCAAGAAAAAGCTGCAGTGGTAAACCTACCGGCCAGCACAAAATCTGCAAGACTTCCTCCTTCCGTCCAAAATATTCAGTGCCAAATACATCTGTGGGTTTCAGCTGATCAAATGTCAATGCTTTTTTTAGTATCCAGATGGGCACGTCTACACATGCACTTTAATGTGCATTAGCCTATTGTAATGCGCATTAAAGCGTCACTAAAAAACGTTCATGCATATTAAAATACACCAATGTGCGTTTTCCTAGTGCCTTACCATGGAGGTACTGGATTTAATGTGCATTAGCTAAAGCGTGTCAATGCACATGTAGACATGCCCAGTTAGGCCTAGTTTGCAGGCGTCTCTAAACATCAACCCAAACCAGTAAAAGTTAGCTTTGTACTTGCACACCTCATAGTGTTATGTCCAAGTAAGGTAGAACGATTGCATTTTGACATGAGACAGTTCTCCTTTCTTCCAAGACTTCGCTCACCGCCACATCTCAGCACCTGTGCACGTAAAAAGACACCGCGAGAACGAGCACAATAACGTAGACTCCCTGCTGCTAGTTTTTTCAGACCAGCCTCTTCGACACTCCCACGAGGAGGAGACACGTGAATAGGTTTGCAGCCCTTGGACGGGGCTGTAAAGGTGAGGGGATTGATCTAATTATGAGATGAGTCCAACTCACTTTACAGCCTTGGCACGTGAGCTAACACGGTGGCCTGTGCTCCCATGAACGTACATGGTGCACAAAAGGGGCTGGGAAATGCAGTGGGAGGGAATGCCAGTTCGGCAGTCCTTGCATGGTGATTATACAGCCGTCTTTCTGATATTGTTTCTTAATATCACGTTTGCTATTTCCTAGCAAGTCTGGGCCCCGGCTCCTGCTGGAGTGGTGTGGCTCACTTCGGCGCGCTGCTCCCCGGGTGCTGGATTACTGAAGGGCTCCGGCCCAGGATCAGTAGCTATCGTTAATAATAACCCATGTGTGCCAAACACCTGACCAGACAGGAGCTTGCCCTCTTGTTGGCTGTCTAGGTCAGTGGTGCTCAGCTTTTGGGCCCTGCAGGCCAGAGGAGCGAGCGTCCCTCGTCTAGTCCAAGTCAAAGAAATCGCACCAACTTTCAAGGCGGTGCTTTTGCAAGAGGCAGAGCACCATGCATCTGGCCAGCCCAAACGGGCGCCCATCACCTTCCCCAAACCATGCAGCACTGGTGACTGGCACCAGCAGGGCTGATCCGCTTTTATGGATTTTCTATGCAGAAATATCCAGGGCTCGTTTCTGTTCTCCTGACACCGAGCAGCATTGTGCTTCCCAAACTCCACGTGCCTGCCCTTGGAAACGGGGACGATTCAGCATCAGCACGGAGGAATCGCGACGTTGCTTAAAGAGCAGCTGTCATCTCCATAATTCTTGATCTGCTCAAGTGACAGCTGGCAAACTTTTCTGGCTATCCATAGTCACCTATAATTTAATTTTTAAATATTTAGTAAACACAATTGTAGTGCTTCTCATTAACTGTGGAATCTTATAGTCATAATTTTTGATACACAACATTACTTACCAATTAGCTTGCCTTGTTCGTTTAAATTTCTTCTCTCATATTTTAATGGGAGCTAATGATGCCTTTGTTGACTTATTTAATGTTATGTAAATGTGGCTATAAACTGTGAAGGGTTTAAAGAGCAGGGCTCTTTTTGCTTACTCGTCAATTTTTGAAGTGCATTTGGCAGTCTTGCAAACTTCAGACATTGCCCTGGTGAATAGAAGTAACTAAAGAGACTAATAATACGAATTTTGTAAGATAAGCAGCAAAAAGTATTCCTAGTGTGAAATCTGATTTTCCTTCTTCCCTTAAGGTTACTTCCTAAACTTTATTTTACTGCAGCCTGAGGGAACTTTTATGGAAATTTGTCTACTTAATCACAAAATATAGGAGCTGCTCAAGAGAGGGAGAAGTTCTCAATCCAGCCATCCTTAGCCGCACACCTGTGGAGATGATGCACCTGGAGCTTCATTTCTGCCGCATGTGAATAGCCTTGGTGAAATGAGTGGGACTATTCGCATGAATAACATTCAGCAGAGTATATGTGTACATTTGGTTAAGTATATAGATAATACATATAGTTAGTGACCTCTTTGGAGGAAAAAAAACTTTCTCGACATGATCGTTATCCTTAAATGTTCCTGTTCCAAGCCTAGTACTCTGGACGCAGTAGTATTATTTCATCCTGTAAAATCCAATAATGCTTCCCTTTGTCATCCTCTCAGCGTATGACTGGTTGCTGTAGGGCAGCTGAAGGGGAGTCTTGAAAATACTGAAAGGGTGCAAACCACCCTCATTTATATAAGGTCACAATTACATTGTTGCACTTAAAAGGTTGTCTTATTGCTAATGAGTAGAAATTGAGGGAGAACGGAGACTTGCAAAACTGCAGAAGGGATTCTGTAACCAGCTGAGCACTGGTTCCTCACATCCGCTGTTAATGCTTTGAAAATGCACTTCAAACACGTCGTGGCAAATTTAAATATTTAAATATTCATTTATTCTAGTTTCTCTTTTGATAGGTACCAACCACTACGCATACATTTCGGCAACTACGAAGATCTACAGCGTGCTGTCTATCAACATGGGTTTTAGCACAAGTCTATGTAAATTAAGGAGTAGTTTTCAGTTTCTTAACAATGTTTCAGTAACTCCTTTAAGCTTGATAGATAACGTTGGGGTATAACTCCTTATACAACAGATGATCAAGTTATATTTAGGGTATATGTATATGTACCCAAACAGGCATTTAGGATATATGTATATACATATACATATATGTATATACATATATATGTATGTATGTAAGTAAGTATGTAAGTATGTATATATGTATATGCATATGCATATATGTATACCCTAAATAGAACGTAGATAGATAGATAGATAGATCCTAAATGCCTGTTTGTCATATGAATATATACATGTACGTCCCATTTTAAAGATGTAGGGGTGCATGCACATCTCTGTCTCACCAGAGACTTATAAACTACAGCTTGGCATTACAGATTGTGAATATTCAGGTACAATCTCTTGCAAATACTCTGCAGAAGTATTGCCTATGCATTGTATGCCACCTGCTTAAAAAAATGTGTCACGTGGATCTGAAATTAGGAAAACATCTACATATATCTTTTGCTGTCCATGCATATGACTTATTTAGTATTAAGATATAGCGCTTGTTTGCAGACTATGTCTGCAATACTTTGTCAATAGCTTAGGGAACATCCCACTCTATTCATGATGAATATAATGTATTAGTGTGAGGCATATGTAATAATATAATATGCAACACTTTTTCTAGTAGCGAGTCATATATCACTTGGATTCCTTCTTCCTTAGTATAGTCTGCAATGCTGTTACAGTGCTTTAAAATGCTCACTCAGATTGCATTTCTTCTGGTGTTGTTTCTCTGACGAGTGCTAGAAATATACTTTAAAGTTTGATTTTGTAGAGCAAACAAGAAATATAAGTGTGTGTGTGTGCGCGCGTATGTGCACACACACACACACATGCAAATACACATCTTTTGCTTTTCATGCATATGACTCATTTAGTATTAAAATATAGCGCTTGTTTGCAGACTGTCTGCAATACTTTGTCAATAGCTTAGGGAACATCCCAATCTATTCATGATGAATATAATATATTAGTGTGAAGTATAGTTGTGAAATGTATGTGAAATATAGATGTGTGTATGTGAAATATAGATTTGTGTGTGTGTGAAATATAGATGTGTGTGTATGCGCACACACACACGCACATATCTATATTTCTTGTTTGCTCTACCAAATCAAACTTTAAGTATATTTCTAGCACTCGTCATATATATACTCTTCCCAACCCAAATGTGTTGGAAACATTTCAAAGGTCCTATCAGACATGAAATTGTGTCACCACCTGAACACCCCTTGTCCCCAAGGTGATACACTGGTACACCTGGAATACCAAAATTAGGTTTTATCAGCATTGGTTTACGACGGTTATGCCACTCATGATTGATGCCTTGTGCAGGTCATCCTAATGAATGCTGATGTAAGCTTTTTCTATAATACCACAGCTGTATTCTGGATACTTTACCTGCTCCTAAAATCATTTTGGCACAACATACATGGGATATGCCAGCTCCATGACACTGCCGTCTGGTACAAAGTTTTAATTAGGGACTAGATAGGAATGATCCATTGAAGTCACTTGTGGCTTCACTATCTATTATTGCTGCGACCCATTTGTCTCTGTAATGACTGGGAACTGCTACCTGCAGGCTTTCGTCCGTCGTGGTGTTCTTTAGACCCTGTGCAAATTGTCGTATGGTTTGGGATACGTCTTTGGCATCATTCTGCTTTCACCCTCCTTAAAAGCCCATCGGCTTAATAGGCATTTCACAGATGTGAAGAGGGAAGGTGGCCTTCTGTCATTAGATTATCGGTGGAAAATCCTTCAATGCACGTGGAAGGAACTACATGTACTAATAAGTGACTGCCTCAAAAGGCACGCTGCCTAAAAAGAAGTGTTATTCCAGTAAAGTCTGCAATTCATTTTTAAAATATACTTTTTCCCCCTGTCCTTTATAAACCAGGAGTTGTTGAGGGCGTGAAAAAAGTTTTTCCACAATACTCCTTTGTCTCATAATAAGCAGATATGAACTTCTTCGGAGGTGGCTGTTAAGATTTCTGGGCTCTCGATCTCATTGACGGAGGTGACACAACGAGACGTAGATATTAGGACTTGAGGGCTTATTATTAATCTGTTTGTTGGCTGGAGGCAGAAGTCAGAGTTGGTCTTTCTCATCTCTAATTTAAGGTCATTCTGCCGATCTCAGTCGCTGGTAAAACTATATATTTTTGGCAGGAAATGGAGCTGCGGCGCAGGGAAGGGGAAGGGCAGTTTGTTTCGCCCGGAGCTAAAAGGGGACTGAATCGAGGTGTATTGGACTGTAACGTGCGGGTTTCATCAGGTGCCAGAAGTTCAGATGAATTCAGATAAGCCTCCGAGCTTCTGGTGGCTTCCCCGAGCTCGCTCTAAATTACATTAACCTCCGGAGTTTCCAAAGCGGGGCAGGAAAACGGGTTTTCTTCTGAGAATAGCTCTGTTTATGGCCGTTCCTGCTAAAACTGACATTTAGGAAGAGACAAACTCATTGGGCACCTGCTTGTGGACTTGTGAAGCCAATAATGCAAAACTTCCAGCTGAGCTCCCGTTTCGCTTAGGAGAGACGATGAGAAAAAGAAGAGAGCAAAGAGGGAAATGCTAAAAGAGACACATAATATATTCATAATATATACAGAGCATACATCCCGTGTAGGGTGTGCGCCAGCCCTGCTTTGGTTGCTCAAATACGTCCTGGATGAGCGGTGTGCAGGTGTGCAGGCAGGCGGATGGGTGGGTGGATGGAGAGAGAAGGGGCTTCTGTCCCTAGCAGGGTAGAAATGAGCCTAAATTGCAGCCTCCGAGCTGAGCCAGGGGTAGGGTGGGATCCTAGGGGAGAAAGCAGAGGATGAATAAATTAAAGTAAGCAACAAAATGAAGGCAGACTTGTCTGCAGTGCCAAACTAGGTCACCAAATTGCTCCTGCTTTACTTTTTTCCTTTCTGTTTGCCTTTGTCACAGAACTCATTTGTGCAATGGCGGCTAACGGGCCGCACTAATTAACTGGTGGAAGGATTACGTGTTTGTGTTTCCCCAAAGCTGGAAAACCTGCGCTTCTAAAACAACCTGTGTTCAGAGTCCACTAAAAAGCCATGATTTGATCCCACTTCTAATTTAGCAAAATGCAACCGATAGATTCAACAGGCCCATTTCAGCCCTGGAGCTTAGTCCCTTCCCTCTGCAGCTGCTGGCAAACAAATCCAGGGGCAATTAAGAAAGCTAATACTTAGCCATTTTTGTTGATGGATTCAGCACTAGAACAATATTTTGCAGGGAAGCTGGACAAAAATGCTGTTAGTTCTCATTAGAGATGGAAGAACTTTGTGTAGCTAGAGGTTTTGCAAATCAATCAAACGGCTTTTTAGGTTTGCAAACCTAGTCTGACTTCACAAACCATTTTTTTCCTGTCATTTCAGTCCCCTGGGATTGCCCTCTCCCCACACCACGGATGATTAATTAAAGAAAAAAAATGCATGCCGTTCTAGCTAAGGGGAAGCCTCTCCTTGTGTTAGCAATACCAATTCTCCCTAAAACGCTAGATAGGCAAAACCAGCTGCCAATAAATGGTATAGATTCTTCCACTTGATTTGTTTCACCTCTTCCTTCTCTGCTCTTTTTCCCCCTCCCATTCTCTCTGTTTGTTTCTCATTTTAGCCACTTTGCTTCAAATGCAAACCTTCATAAAGCACCTACCGGGAGGGAGGACCAGGGGGACTGAAAGACAACTGGAGTGCAAACTCCAAGCCCGTTGCATGAACACAAGCTGAGCTTTCCCCCATTTTTAAAACCTGGTGCATATTGATGGTCTCCGGGAAATGGTTCCAGAAATGGCAATGTGCATCTTCTGCTGGGAGCCCAGGCAAGTGCCAAACTCCCAGGGGGAAGACGACCGGTCCCCAGCAGAGGGAACAGCGAAATGTCAGCCCAGGCCCTTTGCGTGCAATTCTAGCGCGTGGTTCTTCGCACGTCGCCGTGCCGTGATAGCACGGGGCGCCGATCGTTGAACGTCGGGTTGGAACATGCTTCAGCTTTGCCAAGCACACTGTTAAATATTTATTCTAAGTGTATCTGTGCCATTGTGTGATTAAACCCTCTCCATTATTCACAGCAATAGATCCGCTTATCATAACAACGTGCTGTCTTTGGAGTATTAAATAGCATCTCCAAGTTGTTGTTTGAGGGGGTTTCTTGTCTTTCTTTTTTTTTGAAAGACACCGAGCTGTAACAATCTGTTTCCGTACTGAATGAGTTGCCCTTCATAAGCGAACAATCAGCGTTATCTAAATAAATGAAATATTCTTTTGGGCTCAACAGAACGCGTGTTAGGTTGAGCTCCTTCTTCTGAAGGAGAATAAATGGTGTTTCGCAGCCTTTGAGGAGAGAGAAGAGAATCAGTTTGTGTTAGTCTTTCTGATAGTGTGAATGTAAATGTGCAAGCCTCCGAGTTAAAGAGCCTGTTATTGTTATCAGATGAGGGGTGGAAGGGAATGCTGCCTTGTGCAATAGAAAATTATTATTTAGCACAGACAGAAGCCACATTGCATGCCTGAGAAACCTAGCTATAATGTTCCCTGAATGCTTTTTGGTGGCAGAGGCAACAAAAATATGCACAGTGGGGCCAGATTTCCTAGAAGCACCCAAGCATTTCTGATGAAGGCGGGACCACCAGCCAGGGCTCAGCCCCAAGGCTGGGCGACTTTGTGGCAGTGGGGTTCACACGGTGTCTTTCTCGTTCTTGTTTTTGCAGTTGAGTGTCCTGCTGGTGCAAGATGCCTGCCTGCCCGTCATGGAAAGGGAAATGCTCTGCTAGCAAAGCAGATGGGCACAGCTGGTGCAGCGAGGATGCTGTATTCCCTCCCGGGCAGCCCTTCATCAAGGCAAGCAGGATCCTGCCTCTGTGGCCCGCTCGTTACGGCACTCACCTGGGATCATCCTTACTGCCCCGGTTACTTTTTTAAGCATTGATGGTCTAGTGGAAGATGTAGTAACAGTCCAGGCTGAGCAGGGGCATGTTGGGTCTCAGTAGATGCCTTCCCCTTAGGCCATCTGATGAAGGCGGTGGCTTGTTTGCAGCCCCAATCGATCCCCTATGAAGAGGAGAGGGCATTCGGACACGCAGGCATTTCCCATAGCTCCCTGCTACCTGGCACCTAAGTCT
This sequence comes from Alligator sinensis, assembly GCF_000455745.1. NCBI lineage: Eukaryota > Metazoa > Chordata > Crocodylia > Alligatoridae > Alligator > Alligator sinensis. The sequence goes on from NW_005842555.1 coordinate 541,458, forward strand.
CCCATTCACGAACAGGGATGTTAGGCCCTGTGGCAAAGGGCCTACAACTGTAGAGCTTTCAACACCGGAGTGGAGGCTCCTACATGATTGCTTTGGATTGGGCCCTAAATATCCCATCTGTGTCAACCCATCTATAGCTCATCCCATCCCATCCCATCCCATCCCCTTTCTTTGCCACAAGATGGTATGGTGAGACACTAAGGCATGAGATATTATAGTAACAGGGGTCGTAGGACAAGGGAAGCAAGGTTACTGCCAACTAGGATGGTAGCTAAAGCAATGGTTTCTACAAACCTCTAAACAACCAGCAAATGGCGGGTGCTTCGAGTCATTAGTGACCCGGGCTGGACTTCTTCCATCGTCAGCTCCTTGGCGTCTGCAAGCTGCAAAGACCCGACCTATATTTGACCGTCAACATTCAGGTGAACATCACTGTAACCTGGAAAGGAGAAGGGGACCTCTGGCACTTTAGAGGCAAGCATCAACTAAAATCTGATGAAAGGATTATGTGCATACAAGTGATGAAGAAGGAAGGAGATATTTCTGAGCGATGCATATGCGTAGCTCATGGCGAAATGATGGCTGAGAGGAACACAGACAGAAAAGCTTCACCCCTGTTTGGCCAGCCCAGGCTTTCATGGTCATCCTTACATCTTTCATAGTCATCTTCACCTCTCATGGCTAACCTCCAAGTGTCTGAATGTGCTTTAGTGGCTCATGTTGGCTCTCTGCTTCTGAGCAATGGCATCGTTCTCAGTTGGCTTGCATATTTCTAGAAATCATATTCCCAGGGAAAAGACCTTGCAGCTCATCAGATTTCTATCCTTTAACAATTTCCACCATCAGTGGGAATCACAAGTGACACAGTTTTGCAGCTGAGAAGGGTATAATTGAGCACGTTTGTCCAGTCCAGCCACAGGTTTGCAACAAGCCTGTGCTGCAGTCTCAGCAAAGCGCTTCAGCATGTGCTTAAGGTCCCACCGATGCCCTTGCTAAGCATGCATACAGGTAAGTGCTTTGTTCAGGATGCTTAATTAGGGGCTCCAGACTGGATCATCCCAGTTCAAGGCTGTTAGCGTGCTACCCAGATCAGGACGTTCGCTTTGGCCACGGCCAGACCGAAATGCACAAGTGCCCTGAATGAGGATCATGCTGGAAAGCAAGCAAAAAACCCCAGGCTGCGGATGGTGGGGGGGAAGGCCACATTTTCAGGAACCAGAAGCAAGAGATAAAGCAGCCGTATGATTTTCAAACAGCAAATTCACACCGAGAACTTCCAACACGGTTTAGTTGTGTTTTGCCATATGCCAGTGACTGTCACATTTTGCAAGTTAAGAAACATGTTATCTCTTTGTTTATTTTGTCAGTCTTACATATTCTCTGGAGGGAAATTATATCAGTGTTTCAGTGGAATAGATTTAATTTGTTTGTGTCTTGTTGTCTATAGCATCCATCTAACTACTTATCTCTTAAGTTACCTCTCAGTCAAAGGTTTTCTGTTTTGTTAACAGTTTAACGGGGGAAATTCGCACTTGATTGCATCAAACGCTTCATAAGTTTGGCCAGGCAGCTCTCTGTTTTTGCTTTCCTGTTCTAGCGAGAGAAAATGGGGGGTTTAAAATTTATAGAGCCAGCAAAGGTTTAGCCCTGATTTGTCTCTAATGTAGAGGAAAATTGCCTGAGTAATTTTATCCCTTTCTCATGACTAATGCGGCTATGCGGCCCTGATGTGCTGAACGGTTAACACCACACGGTGTGACCTCCAGAACTGTGGCTTAGAAGATTTCTTTATTTTCCATCTCAAACTTCTGGCTTTTGCTGCAAAAATACCAGCCCCTGCTTGGACTCAGGTCCAAGAGATTTTTTTCCTGCATTTCAGTGGGTGCAGGATAAGTGCGAGATGTCTAAGATATTATATTGTGGATGAGGTGCTTGGTACTTGCATGGGGAGAAGATTTCTTAAAGCAAAACTGATTGTTCTGGGGATCTTTAGGCCAATAGCTGATGCATAATGTGTTTGGCATTTGAAGCTAGAGCAGTTCAAAGTGGAATTAGACATTTTTAACATAGTGCAGGTTATTTCTGAGTGGAGCAACTTCTATAAGGCAATCTCTACCCTGCATTCAGCTTGCAAAGGGACACTGTGGATTTTGTACCATTATAAAGTCTTTAAATCAAGGACGGATGCCTTTCCACAAAGCACAGCTCTGCCGAACCTGAAATGATGGAGTGAATGCAGAAATGACCGGGTAAAAAGGAGGACTAGACACACATAATGGTCCCTTTTGGAGCTGGAGTCTGTCGCTCATCTAATCCAGACCATGGTATCAAGCCAGAAGATCCTTGTGCAAGAGGAAATCAAGACAAGCTGGAGCTCGAGGGCACTGAAATGCAGATACACACTGAAACCCTAGGATGAAGGTTGAAAAAAAGTGAAACCGTGGAGAAAAAGCCAGCATCACAGCGAACTGATGCACTCAAAACCACTTTAATCCTAAAGAAAAAATATCCCTCCTATAATTACTAGTTCAGTTTTTCTTCTTTGTGGATAAACATAATAGCCTGCATTCCCTCCTTTCATCTAAGTCCAGGAGACCTATTTATGCTGGACTTGAACTTGGCAATTGGTAGCATTTTAACTACTTCTCTTGTCAGACATTGGATATAAGTATTGTTCGGCCCAGGCTAAGCGTGATGGAGCCATTGCATCGCAATATGGTAAATCACAGCTTTCTCTAGCAAGAGTTTCCGTGGTCGAGGTCGCTTACAAGGGCACGGCTCTTCATTGCACCCTGAAGTCAGACGCGGCGTGTTGACTCTGGTCATCCAGGTTTCTTTTGAGATGCCGCCCAGCTTCTTTCGATGCGGTGGGCCCTTCTTCCTAGTCCACATAAAATAGCACATTTTTCCTGCCGCGCTGACAAAACGCTCATTACCCGGGTCCAGTTCTTTCTGGACAGTCCATTTTCTCCCTTTGCATCTCTCCTCCCTTTCTCTGCATTTCCCACAGATCTGATGATCATTGAATTTATTCTGCTCCAAGCTGTTAATGAGTATATTGATCAATACCCGCTCCAGCATCAATTCCTGTGGGCGACCAATTGATACCTCCCTCTTTTCTGACATATAACCATTGATGATAACTCATTGGCTCCTATCTGTTAGATAGATTTCTATCTACCTCCCTGTATTATTATTCAGGCAATACAGCTCTAGTCTTTCTATTGAACTTCACGTGCAGCATTAAGCTCAAAATCCAAATATGTATCGTGTCTGCCTTAATGAATTAAATTCAGCATATAATAGGGTCTGATGTTTGTTTCACAGATCCAGGCTACTGTAACCCTTCCACAAAAGTCTGAACAATTTGTATCCGGTTTCCATTTGGTTGAGAAATTTGTGAGTACGTTTATTTCTCATGACAGCGAGAATAAATAGCCTCAGCCAGGCACAGCGGAAGCAAATCCCACCTCGCTGAGATTGGCATGGGAATGCAAACTCAAGTCAGATCCCCGACCTCTCTTCTTATCTGCAAGGTGATCGGTGGTGTGGGGCAGTGGTCAGCCCCTCTGCTTCTCACGCACAGCCGAGCTGGCCGCGGCAAAGGGAAAGCTCGCTTGGAGGAGACGGAGCTTCGTCTCCAGGCAGACGGATGTGGTACAAGGTCCGGCAGGATTCAAAAATCGCCTCCAGCGTGCCCCATTTCCATCCCCAGGGCAACGTCCTTGACTTGCCTCCAAAACATGCACATGCGTGTGTGCATGCTCACATCCGTGCACAGAGCAGCACACGCATAGTATTTTTGCTACAAAGAAAGGCTCGTAGAGTTTGGAAGCTGCGAGTTTACTTCTTATCTGGTTGGTTGGTTTGGTTGTCTTTCTACCCAGGTTGCAGGTTCGATCCTGGTTGGACTAGATGATCTCGCAACGTCTCTTCCAGCCTTACTTCTGCGTGATAATGAATCTATGATACCCTGTATCAAGAGTTCCTGGGATCGGTTCCTCTTTTCTGATTATTTATCACTATGCAAATGCGATGCCTGCAGCCCTGATGCAGGAGGCATCCTCATTCATTTAAATGCCAATAAATTGATGGAGGTTTCATGGATGTTGGGGGCTGGAAGGGACCTCACAGATCATGGGGTCCGGTTTGCCGGCTGGTGCCAGCTGAGGACTTGATCCAAACCCTCCTCTTAATTACATGATGGCCTAGTCCTGCTTTAAGTCATGTGTGTCGTTGCTCTGTTGCTTTTGCATCCACGTAGTCGAAGCGACAGATGCACAGAGGGGGACGGCTGGTGGGAACGGCAGAGGGGGTGGATCTGATTACTTATCAGGAAAAGTTCAGAGCCCCTGGCAAACGAAGTGAAACTTTTCTTTTCTATTTGAACCTGAGCGGAGACGACGGGCTGCGTTCCTCCTTCGACCAGCGAGCGTTTCGTTGGAAGTGTCGTGCTTCCACTCCTGATAAAAGCAAGTCATTTGCTTCTTTCATGGTGTCGCTACTAATTTCCAAACAGTCAAAGCTGCTGCTAATTTATTTACTGAACACTGAAGCCCTGTTAGCAGGGGCTGCTACTGAAACTGCTTTCTGGCCTTCGGCTTTTGTTTGTTGACAGCCTGATTTCCCAGTAGGCCGTTTCCACCTGTGTTTCTGTTGTTTTTAGTGCATGTCTTTCTTTCTTCTTCCCAGTGACTGTCTCCCAAATGCCTCCTGAAGGTTTTTCTCATCTTCACCGTCTCTCTCATCCCCTTCCTCCCTCCCAGCTGCAAGGACTCTGGGCTCTGCTTTCAGTCATTCTGCAGTTAGTGGTTGTCTATGCTGCCGAGTTCCCAAGGGGCACTAATTTTTGTTTCAAGGACACGATTCAAAAGAGTTTGCTACACACAGGTTGCAGGGTGCACCTTCAGATGTGCCTTCAAATAGGCTTGGGCGATTTGAATATATGAGCTCCTGAAAATCAGTTTTAAATTGCAAGGAAGGCCTATTAAGTGCTGTAAAAAATTTTTGCTCTTCTTTTTAAAAGATGCATAAAAAAAAAAAAAGTTGAAAAAAAAATTATGTTTTTTTGCCTTCCTCTCTCCCTTGACATTGGGTGGAAATAGAAATTAGGAAGACAGCCATTTCTCTTTAACTTCATGCATATCAAAGGGAGTGATCCGGCAGGATAAAATGATTCAGCGAGTGGTCAGAGTGCTCTGTATCTGCAGGAGATGGGGAGGCGAGGCAGCGAGACGTTGCAACGGTGTCTTTGCAAAGACTCCAGCTGCCTGGAGCTCTTAAGCTCCAAGAAAGGTGCTAGGACAGTATCTAATGTGCTGAGACAATACGGTGGTGACTGTAGGGTGACTAAGATGCTGTTTTAAATGAACTACTTAAGCTTAACTAATTTCTTTCATGTGCATATTGGAGTAGAGGCTGCCTCTTTTCCTCCTGTCTTTTTTCAGTCCCACTGACCTGCCCCTAAAATCCACCTTGGATGGAGAGCTGAGGCTGGACCACTCGTGTCTGGTTTGCTGGGCTTGACACAATCCTGTCACTTGGCGGTTTGCCATCACCTCTCACATTTTGCTCTGGGTTTGGGTGTCTAACAGACAAACTCAGTCCCAGTCGCCCACCTGGGTTTGCTGTGCCCAAGCTAGGGACCCAGCACGCAGACAGCCAAAAAAAGGGAACGTGTTAGGATTCATCATCTCTGAGCCTCAATTCCTCATCTGTAAAATGGGACTGATTGGGCTGCACTTTGGTGGAGGGTCATGAAAAAATAATTAATGAATGTTTGGGAAGGCTTTGGATACTAGACTGAGCAACGCACCGGGACGGCTCGCTCAGTCACTTGGGCGTCCGAACACACGTGCAGCGAATAGAGGCCAGGGACGTATATTGAACGCGAGCACGGTCCATACCGGATGAGTCCAGGGGAGGAAAAGGGGATGCGATCCACGCGATGTATTGTAACGTGTGTGCAGCAGAGAGCCGGGCTCAGCTGGTGGAGGGAACTCATTCATGCCCGGACGTTTCAGCGCCGGGCTTTTTCAGCCTCCGCGCCGCTCGTCAAATTTGCACGTGAAGTTTTCTAGGGGGTTTATTTTAAAACAGAAAACTGCAATTGAAGGCAGGAATTCTCTCATGTGGTGACACAGTGCGCTGCCAGGCCAGACGTCTGTCTCTTGGTCTGCTATCTGGTACCATGTAAACCAGGACAGCCTGTTCCGTGGTCGGGTTGTCGGTGACTAAACTGGCATCCCCACCTGGACTAGCCTGGGTGAGGAGGGTGTGTGAGCACCCAGCAGGACTAAAAGCAAGACCTGTCAAAGGGTGGATGAGCTCCCTGCGAGCCAATGGCCATCCATACCTGGAGAGGAGATGGGCGCCACCAGGTCACTCTGCCCGAAGAATCACCGATGATGCAAAGTTACAGCATCTAAAGTGCCCCATGGTCAGAGTGGGACTGACCCGACCTGACCTGGTGGCACGGTGACATGCATGTAGTCTCAGCAGGAGGGGAACATCGGGTGCATGTCCCAGAAGCTGCTGACAGCAGAGGAAAGGTGGCTGATGATGGAGGAAGGTGCAGTCCAGGGATCCTGAGCTCCATTTCAGGCACTGGAACGGGGGGATGCTTCACGGACAATGGGCAGACTTTGGCCTCTTGCCCCCAAGCTTGACCTCCTCCTGCTCCCTTTCCCACTTCCAGTCCCAGCCTGCCATTCCCAGGTGCTCTACCAAGCCCAGCTACAAACTTTTTACAACTGTATAGGAAGAAAATCAATCCTGAGAGGGAGCATGGCCTGGTGATTAGCATACAAGATGGGAAGCCAGGCATCCTAGCTCCAAAAATGATTGATGGTGCAACCCTGGATACTTCCCTTAATGGCCCAGTGCTTCAGCCTCCCAATCACATTGCACCTGGCTAATATTTATCCACCTCGGAGGCACGTGGGGTGAACAGTGCCTATGCCATACTTTGAGGGCTATGGATGAATGGCCTCCCAGAAGCACTAGGCTGAGTCGTTCTGGTTGTTTTGCTGCAGATGAAAGCAGGTTGTTCTCACTTACATATACCTTGGTTCACATAAAGATGTGCAATGTCTCATGTCAGCGTGCAGACATTCGTAAGCAGGGTGAGAACAAACCCAACAGCCTTTTACAATTCTTGTCATTTTTTGCTTTTAAATTAGGATATTCTCTTTGAGAGCAACACTTATCATGTAATCTCCAACTAAAGTTGATATGTTCTGCCTCTTTCCAGTTGCCATGATGCAGACGTCTCTTCTTTTTTTTTAATAAAGTTAACTGTTATTTGAGAGATCAAAGTTAATTATCACTAAGGAGATCATTCTTACCTATCAACCCACTTCTGTAACCCCACTATCACAAGTAGAAGCTTTATGCTAATCAGTCTTCTAATTTGCATAAATTACTGATAGAACGATTTTTCTTTTCCTGCCTGCAAGCAGATCTGTTGGTGAAAGCTCTTGAGAGGTAAAGAGAGAGAACGAGAAAGAGTAGAAGGTGAATTTGTCAAGGGTTTGCCAACAGAACGTGGCACCGAGCAAATAAAAGCCCAAGTCTTTAAGTTCATCTCCTTTCAAAACTTGGAGGTGCGTCAGCTGAGCTGCACTGCCGAAGCCTGAGTCACGCACCTTGGTTCAATGCAGCGTGGCAATAGCAACGGGCTGGAGCTGAAGCTCACCATATGACCCTATTACCTTGCAAAGTGCATCTATTATGGCTTCGGGGGCATCGTGCTGGAGGCCCCGAAATGTGGTGGTAGAAACGAACAGGTGTCCCTTTTCAAAAGAGCAGCCAGCCCCTCTGCAGAGCTTAGCCAAGCACGTGCTCCTGTACAGACCGGGAGAGGCGATCTAAAGGGCAGATGGTATTTAGTGAGAGAGGAAGCCCTGCTCCTTTGCCCACCACTTTCGGCAAGCTCATCCAACGGGAAGTGCGATGGGGACGGTATGATTGGCAGCTGCTGCAAAATGACCCCAATAATAGCCAGGCAGGACCCATAAGCAATGTGAATGAAACAGATATGGATGTTTTTGGGTACCCGGTTGGCCTGGGAGCGGAGTTAAATGATTGTGGAGTCACTAATGAGCGAGTTGCTCGGCTGAGCCAGATGCAGAGATGAGCGCTGATGATTCCAGAAATGAGTTAAACTCTGCCAAGTCCCAAGGATGCTGCTGAAGTTGAGTCCAGTCTGTTGGCAGATTGTGGACATGTCTACACATGTGCTTTAATGTGCATTAGCCTATTTTAATGCACATTAAAGCATCACTAAAAAATGTGGGCATCCATACACGTACCTTTTTGTCCTGCAACACACCGGCGATCCGCCACTTTGGAGCAGACTCGATTAATCAGGTGGAAGCATCAATGAATCGAGTCTGCTCCGAACGCAAGCTGACATGCACTGCGCTGCATGCAGGTCTGTAAGTGGCAAAATGCACGTCAGCGCACAGAAAAGGGTGGTGGTGCACTTTTGAACTAAAGCAACTTCTATGTGTTTTAGTTCAAAAGTGCACCGCAGCCATTTTCTCAGCACTGACGCACACTTTGCTGCTTATACAACTGCAAGAAACACAGCGCCGGGTGCTTTTCAAAGCACCCAGCACTGCGGTACTTCCATGTATAAAAATGATTTGGATAATGTGCACTAAAATAGGCACTAATGTGCACTAATACGTATTAAGTGTCACTTAAAAATTGTCCTTTTTAGTGAATGCACATTAAGACAGGCTACTGTGCATTTTCTTAGTACTTCACAATGGAGTTACTAGATTTAATGCACGTAGCCACGGTTTCACCTGTCATATTTATGTGGGACTTTCAAAGGTGCCCAAGAGGAGCTCAGCCCAGACTCTTCAAAGTATTTAGATGCTTGGTCATGGAAACAAAGGACTGGAGGACCTGACCTGCACCTAAGTCTATCAGAACCCATCACAGGCCTAAAAGGTGGTCCTGATCGCCCTGAAGACTTAGACGAAGGGTTTCTTTGGCCCCTCCATTTGTGTTGGACATGATTTTCCCAAAGAGGTGTCCCCTAAAACAAAACAGTCTATGCACATAAATTATCAATAGCATTTGTAGTCCTAATTTCCAGCCACCTAGTGTCCAGGCTTATATACAAGAGCATCTTTCTGCAGTGGATTCCCAGGAAGGTCTGTCTGTGTAAAGGTAGGGAAACCCATCGCCATGCTTATCTTCAGGTAGATCATCTGCTTCATTAAAGTCACAGGGGTTTTCCTGCAGGCATGCATAGGTTTAAGTCTAAGTTAGCCTGTACAAAATATCTCTTTTGAATTGGCCTCCCACAGCTACAATCAAGAGCAACTTTTGGACAGATGTGTACTATCAAAAGCCGAGAGACTTGTTTCCACGTGGCAAAGCAAATCTGAATGGTAAAGATAACCTTTATAGTGGTCTTCTTGTGGTCCAGGCTGTTTTGGTTTCAAACCCTCTTCCGCAGCCAAAGGGGCTATTTCCTGCGTGGCAACAGCCTTCCTCAGCTCCACTGAGCCTTCAGCAAAGCTTACATCTAAGCAGCAAGCGGCGTCTCAAACCCTTAGGTGAATGCCGTCCAGAGCGGCGTGTTTGGGGTGGAAAGCGATTGTAACCCGTGATGTAAAACACCGACGCCTTGAGAAAGCCTAACCCTTGGAATTTATTATCGTGTTTGTTTGCTCTGCTGGGTACCTATAGGAGAGGATGATCAATGGCTTGGAGGCCTTCCCTATTTCCCCTGACAACAAATCAAACCATTAATAGGCCAATAAATTCTGGAGATTTGAAGCGGGGAACAAAGCCGTTACATTGTTTGAGTGTTAACGAGACACATCTATCTAAAGCACCGGATTAAAGATGCTGGTTGAACAAGAACCTGGTGCAACCTGGCAGGTTATTAAGCTGCCAGGGTGCCCGCCGTCCTGGCAGGGGGAAGGTGGGGACCCGCTCTCCTTCCAGGCACCTCTCCAGTCACGTGCTCCTAGCACAGCAGGTCAAGAGCATTTAGGAGTTCATGGAGCACATTGTGTAGATGATAAATAAGATGCATGATTACATAATGATCGCCACGTTCATTCGCCTGCCTATCAAACGAGCGGCGTTCGAGTTTGAGCTTCCTTCCCGTGGGTCTGTGCAGAGATGATGGAGCGTTAGCTTATAGTCTTTAACATTCCTCCCAACAGTGGGCTAAGTGCACGGGGGTTAAACAGAGTCCCTTTTGCTTAGCAAGCCATTAGGTAACGGGTGCGTAAGCCCGTCAGTTTGCTGTTGATGCCTTAACCCCGGTGGGGTGCACCTGCTGTGCATAAAAATACACCTGACAAACAAGAGTGATAGTTGAAATAAAATAGATATCAAGTGTTGTTAGCGCTGAGCTGTGTTGTATAAAATGGAAAGGGCACGGCAGAGAGGAACAGAAGGCTACACAGCCGTACACGGCAGCCTGAGCACGTTGATGGGGATATTGCTGCAATCTGGCCATGTTGCCCGTGCACCCCAGCCGCCAGCCAGAGGGGCTGGTTCCTGCGTGGCCTCCACTGACCCTGCATTGAGGAGCAAATGGAGGCTCAGCGTTGTTGCCCGACACCCACATCATCTCCCAATGATAAATTCATTATTCCGAGGCCAAGCAGGGGCAGGACAGGGAGAGCTCCCCGCACTGTGGAAGTAGCCAGACCCTTCAGATATCATTATTCAAATGCTTTGCCTGTTTTTCCACTTGTCTCAGTATCTGCTGTCTAACCCCATTGGAAATGACCACGTGGGGGGGGCAGAACAGAGAATTAAGCAGCGTTTGCCTAACGATAAGCAACCGAGGCAGCTGCTGAGAGGGTGCTATCACCAGAGAAGCCACCAGTGAAAGGAGAGGATAACCAGCAGCCTTTGGCTATAGGAGCCGTGGTTAGCAGCCAGGGCAGGATGCAGGTGGCAAACAAAGCCTGTTGCTCCCCTGCTTCTCATGGTGAAGCCCAGCTCTCTTTCTCCTCAGACCTCCCCCAAATCCTGCTTTTATCCTGGGCGACACAGCATCAGGCAGCTTCTTAGACCGCATCCAGCGCTAGCCGGAGCAGGCGAGGGGCTGCTGTGGATGGCATAGGGAGGTGCAGGAGTTCCTGCCCGGTTCCCTCCTCTCGTGTCTCATCCGTGTGCCCAACAGGTGCCGTCAAGCAGCAAGGACGTAACGCATGAGATGTCTCTAACCCAGGCCCCTTTATTTTGGCACGTTAGGCTCACCTGCAACCATTGCTCCAGCAGGCCTGGCCCGGCACTGCTCCTGGCGCTCCATCGAGCCTGTTGAAGAGCGGCGCATTCATAACCTACCCATCTCACACACACACACACACACACAAAAAAAAAGCTTCCTTTTAAATGCTGAGGGAGAAGGAGGGCTACAAACCCTGGGAAATCAGCTCTGCCTAATATATTATGTAGAAGTTCTGTAATCATTATTGAACTAAAGTGCAATGAATAAGTGGATAAAAATCAGTCCCACTGTAGCAAAAGTCTCCAGAGAGCACCGATAAAAACGCCTCGTGCTTAAGTTAAAAAAAAAAAAAAAAAAAAAAAGTAACAAAATATTTCCAGTCCCGGCAACTGCATTTCTCCCCCAGTATAAATAGGGAAGCCTCAGGAGGAGCCGCCGCTGCGACGGCGGCTGGAGGGGAGGGCTGACACGGGGAGCGAGGCAGCGGGATGCATCGTGGGGTTTCCTAGGCCAGGGCTGCCGACCGCCATCCAGCCAGCCTTCAGGGCATCCCCTTGCTGGTGCGTGTTTGCCCAGCGGGTCCCATCAGCTCCCTGCAGCGAGGCTGGGTGCAGAGACCTGAGCGTCTTGTTGATCCCGTGGGTACCCTGCTTGGCCCTGTGTCTGCACAACCAGGCTGCTGGGTGGTGGGGGGCGATGTGACTGGGGCAGCATTGCCTCTTCTGCCCCATGGGGCAGGCTGCTGCCTCTTATTATTGCGCTCGCTAAGCAATCCAGTGAGAGGTGACAATAAATGGCAGGGGGGTTTTTGGACTATGACTTGCATCCCTGAATTTCCTGGGTAGCTCATGCTGGGGCAGACGCCTAGTTTCATCCTCCAGTAGCCCTCAAGTCACCCACCCCACCCCAGGGAGGCTGTCCACGTCTCTCGTGCAGCCGCCGTGTTCACCTGTACTTGCAGTGGGTGCTTGTATGCAGCGCCTACCCCCCCAGTAGAGGTATATTATCCTCCTTGGCCCTGCAGCGGGCATGCAGCTCCTCCATGGAGTCCAATGAGGAGTTCCTATGCATGGCTGGAGACAGAGGTCACCCCCCCCAAGCCTCAAGCCAGCCCCCTAGGAGATGCATAGCTCTACATGTGCCCCATTAGGGACTTTGAATTCAGGCTACAGCTTCTGTCTGCTCAGCCTCCAATTGCTTGATGATTTTGGCCTCATTGCAGGACTTCCAAGCTGGCTGGCTGGCACAAGTCTAGTCTATCAGCAGCAGCCTAATGGTTATAGCAGATGCTTGTGGGCCTTGATAACCTGGGTTCAAGGGCAGCCATAGCTTCTGGAAGCTGTAACATCCCCCAGCAGTACTGTGAATTGTGGAGAGGGCTGTGTTTAAGGTGTGTATGCATTTTACCCAAAGACCATTTAACACCGGGTGGATGACCGACCCCTGCAAGCCGCGCACCATCTTCCCTCTGCACCGTGGGCTTTTGCCCAGTGACGCTGCATCAGGGCACGCTTGAGGGTGTCACTGGCTTGCTGTGCATGCCGTGACCTGCAAACACATGGGTCACTGTGTCTTAGTGTGCCCACCCTGGCTAAGCTGGGGTGTGAGCAGTGACACGGGGGCTGTGATTTCCAGGGGTGGCAGATTTGCCAGCACTAGTTAGTGGGGCAGGGTGGGATAGCGACGGAGGGCTGCAGAGGGCTGAGCACTATAGACGAGGGGTTTGGCTTTCTGAAAGCATCATCGGGGACCTCGAGGTTTGCTGCAATCACCTCCCTCTGGCTTCCTTTCCCTTGCTCCTAGCACAGGCACAACCCTTCCTCTTAGGGACCCAGGGCTGTCTTCCCAGAGTCTGCTTCTGCCTGAAGACCTGTCATTTGTAGGCTTTTCAACCATTGCTCTCTGGCCATCTCTTCCAGCCCCTGCCAGGAGCATGTTTCAAGTAGATGGAGACATCTGTGCTCTGCTCCTGGGGCTGCTTGTGCAGTTTTTCCCCAAAGTCTCTTCAACACAAAACACACAGTGGCATCAAGGCCTCACTGTTGCCCCTGGCTGAGGCAGTATCCACCTCCGAGAGCTACAGCAAGGGTCTGCCACTGCCCTGGTCTCCTACCTCCAAGATTTTTTCCTCTCCTGGCTGCTCAGTAGCTTAGCTTCCACCAGCAGTCACTCTCAGCCTGACTTTGTCTGTGGCCTGGTAATTAAGTTGCTGCCCTATGATCAAAAAGGTTCAAATCCCTACTTCTTCCAAAGGGAAATCTAGTTGAGGATGATGTAGTTGGGGCTGGTCCTGCTTGGAGCAGGGGGCTGGACTAGATGTGACCTCCCGAGGTCCCTTCAACCCTCCTTTTCTATGGGTGCGTCTACATGTGACACTTTAATGCATGTTAGCTTAAGTTAATGTGCATTAAGGGTATGTGTCTACATGTGCATGCCCTTAATGTGCATTAAAATGGCAAATTTAGGTGTGAATAGTTAAAGTGCATTAACACTGTGTTGCAGGGGTGTAGGTTGTGTATGTGGGCTGACTTGGGACTAACTTTAGTCCCAAGTCAGCCTACACACATCATTAATACGCTTTAACACCTGCACGTGTAGATGCCTGCTATAACTCTAAATGATCCTCATGTCTCTCCTAACCTGAGTAGGTGCTTTAGCAACTCGGCCGGCAAGCAGTAGAGAGCCGCTAGTCATGGGGTTTGGTTGCCAGTAACTTTGGGGGTTTATATCTGTGCAGCCCCCAGCCCCAGGTCTGACTGATAGCAGAGCAAAACTGGACTTGAGGCCTCTAGCGCAGCACTGCTGAGCACGTGCACTAGGAACAAATTCAGCTCCATAGAGCAGAACTGCAGCTACGCAAGGCATTTAGCTGTGTCTGTGCCCTTCAGGCCATTACATGGGGTCAAATAGGGTGCCATTGGGTGACGGAGATGCCTAACAAGAGCACAGGTCTTAGCAGGGAAAGGGACATTGGCCTCCAGGCTACAGGGGATGAGAAAAATGCCCAGAAATGGGAGGTTTTGCAAAGCTCGGTAGGCATGTGCTGTGCAGTGTGGGGAGATACCTCCTTGCACTGATTTTTAAATAAAACAGGGAAAGTTTCAGGCAAAAAAAAGCTCCCTTTATTCACTTAGAAGCACTTGATACCATTGCTGGCGATGAAGGATGTCACTCATACAGATGACAAGAGCCAGCCCCGTCCTCACCTTGCAGACCCTGTTGCGAGATGTAAGCTGGCATGGGGAGCATCCCTAGCCCCCACAGCCATCCCCACCAGCCCAGCCTGGCCTCAGAGCTCATGCTTTTTTTCAGGCAATGCAAGTAACCCATTTTAAAGCTTGCTGATGGATCTTCTCCTAGCAGGGGGGCATCGTGCAGGGATGTGCCTATGGGGTCAATAGAGGGCTCGCTGGAGTCCCTGTTGTGCCTGTGAACTCATCCCACCCAGCTTCCTGAGACCTGGCCAGAAGTAACAGTTTGATGAAGATATTTACACTGGATCCAAGGGTAAGGAGGGGTCCCAGCTGTGTGGTTTTGGGGAAGGCTGTGCACCATGACGGCTGGCGGAAAAACCCAGCAGGCCAGATACACACGTGGCCTGCGTTTTCTGAGAGGCCGAGCACTGCTACATGTCACTGGTTGCAATGAGAGCTGCCAGGGCTCAGCACCGTGGAGAAACAAGCCATCCGAGCCAGCTTAGCCAGCAAAAAAACACCCCTCATCCATCTGGGGTCATGTTTTCCAAACATACAGACATCTACACGTTGTAGATACAACCAGTTGCAACTTCAGTGTTCTTTTAACCAAGATTTATTATCATTATCATTATTATTACTCTTCCTTTTCTTATCAGTAAAGGTTTGATCTGCTGTTGCATGCAGATCCTTGGGCAAACTTGACCCCACTCAGACGCGGGCAGTAGGGCATACCCGTTGCACGCAGGTAACACTTGTCTGGTTGGTGACAGAGGTTTAATGTGAAGAAAATCTGGCAGAATGGAAACTCCTTATGCAAGCCTGTATCTTCCTCATGGGGAAGATGGTTGGGCTTGTGGTTTTACCAGCGGGCTGCGACTCGGGACAGCGAGATTCACTTCTTGACTCTGTCAGTCTCCCTCTGTGATGGCAGACGAGTTACTTAAGGACTGGCCTCACTCTGAAACCAGTGGCAAAGACCCCATTCACTTCTCCATGTTGACCCTGCTGTCATTGTTGATCCCCTTGTACTTCAGCTAGAAGGGAGGCTAAACTTTTTATTTTTAATCCCACACTTTGCCAGTATTGCCTGTTTAGACTGCCAGCACTTTGGAGTTGAGATAGCTCCTGGCTTTGTTGCTATCGTATGGTAACGACAGCAATCTCGTTCTGGACGTCTCGGCATTATCGTGATACCGCGATGGATATAAAACCACGATACGTGGGGGGCAGATAAATAAATACACGACTAGGAGCTGTATTCACAGACAGGAAGTAACTTTAATTAAATATTGTGAAAGTTGAAAAGTTTTTACAGCTTGAATTTCTGCAAAAAAATTATAACAATCTCTACAGTAGTTAGTTTCTCTAACAATAGAACTGTACAGTGTGTGTGTCTATTCAAAAAGATTTAGATAAGAAGGTGAAAGGTTAGCAGTTTCAGAGATGACTTCATTTTAGCTGCATCCTAGTACAACTGTGAGGAAATAGGTCTAGTTTATGCACTCCAGTCATTGTGAAGCTTCACCTTTTAAAACTGAAATCTTGAACGTTTCCACTTAAAGCCATATTCTGTAAAGAGCGGCATCTTTTACTTTGTAAAAGATCGAGGGCCTTTTGCAGGGGGATTTTTTTTTTTTATAAATTCCCTTTTATCAGATCACTATAAATAGCTGCGACAAAACAAATTATACACATTGTCAAAGGATCTTTGGACTTTGAAGTAAAGGGCTACGAATGTGGATGGCTAACGTGGGTGTCTAAACAGCTACAACTTAGAATGGATCCTACCAGAGCAATCAAGGGCGTCACTGGACAAAATATGGCTTTAAATTTGATTACATTGCCGTGCGGTTGCTTACTATGTGAATTAGAATAACTGTTTGGAATACAGAGAAGCAATACACTGATGTCTCTCACATTTTTCCAGTTTTGTTTTGTTTTTCCCCTTTAATTTTCTCGCCACGAAAAAAGAAAAGTTGTTTTCTTCCCTTCCCCGAAAAAAGATCACACTGTGACATTCTAGTGAAAACCATTGCAAAATTCATACAGGAAGCATGCACAGTTGCAGCATCGTTGTAAATGA
Source organism: Alligator sinensis (assembly GCF_000455745.1). Classification (NCBI taxonomy): domain Eukaryota; kingdom Metazoa; phylum Chordata; order Crocodylia; family Alligatoridae; genus Alligator; species Alligator sinensis. The sequence continues at coordinate 557,953 of NW_005842555.1, forward strand.
TTTCTTGCTCGACTAGAAAAAAGTTATATTGTCTTAAGGTAACAAAACAGTTCTTTTGTGCTTTTCAAATCCTTTTTTTCTTAGAATGTTAGTGATGGCTGACAGTTCTGGTGCACAGTACAATGTACAAGTGAAATGAATATGATTTGCATTGTTAAGGCATCCAATCTGCTGGTTTATATTTATGTGAAAGACAGAGAAATATACAAGCAGACTTAAGAAAGAAAGTATTTTCATTGAGTTTTATGAAGTTTCTCCCCATATTTAATGCACAAAAATGCGTCACTCCAAAGAGGAGAGATCCCATGCATATTAAGAGTAAAACAGCATTAGTTTTTGTTAAGCCTCAAAAGCAAAGGATACATTTTTAAAATCTACATAACTAAATGCTACAAGAATAATATGCTACTTTTTGCCGTATATTGGAAAAAACTTCTTAACTTACAAATAATACAAAAATAGACAATGGCTTTTGGGTGGAAATAAAAAAATGGAAGCATGGTTTTAAAACAATACTAAAAAAAAACCCCAAAAAAACCTAGAAATGAAATGTTTTAAAATCACATTTAAACAGCTAATACAACGGTGAGCGACCAAACAAATCAGCACTTTTCACATAGCAAACATACACAATAAAATAAACTGGGGATGGGAAAAAAAGCAATGTACAAATTCCAAAGATAAATACATTATTTATATGGATATTTTACAAAATCCCCTTTAAAACAAAAAAACAAAACAAAACAAAACAAAAAAAGCTTTTTTTTTCTTTAATTAATTTTGCAAGTATGTGCAAGCTAAAGGTAGTGAGCTCTTTTTGCAAAATATGCAGTAAAATTCTTTTTTTTTTTTGTGATATTGAAAAACTGTCTTAAGACATTAAAATGTATAAATAGAACAACAACTTTGGCAAAAAATCACAAAAAATCTACATTATTTATAACTACATACAAAACACAACAGCAAAGAAAAAAATATCAGGTAATGCATCTTCAGAGCTTTGCTGCCTCGTTGACTAATATTTTTTAAGAACACTTCCCAGATAATGATAGCAAAATTCCTGTATTTATGGTTTTGACTTGAGACCTTCCTAAGAGCCCCCTCTGCCCCCCAAATTCATGTTCAATTCACTGACTGTTCAAAAGCAGTTACCTGTTGCTTAATAGATTATGTTACAAACTGAGCGGGTCGACTGATACGGCAAGGATCCTAGCGGGAGGCCGTCGAGGAGGCGCGAGCTTCTGGAGCCTTTATGGGAACGCGGGGTCGCAGGCGAGCTGACCCGCGTTTTGCCCCAGACAAACCACCGGGCTACAGCAAAAGGAAAACGAGTCCGAAAACGCCCAAATGCAAGGATGGCCCGAGTCCGTGTCTTCAGCTTGCTATGCAAAGATGAGGCGGGATCGGGATGCGCAGTTCAGGTTACGCTAAACTCAAAGGAGGCCGCTCATTTGGACAGATCCTGATATAAGCTAAATGGAGAGCATGCGTGTTTAATTCTGCAGCTTTAGCATTATATCCAGAGGCACTGGGTTTCAGGGTCTGAAGGGGATTGCTTTTGCTATTCACGTCCTTGGCTAGGCTTTCCCCAACGTTGCTTGTCACATTATTTACAATATGAAAGACAGAGATTACAATTTTTCCCCCTTGCCCCACCTGACCGGATACCTGGCGAACGGTATCTCAGAGTGAAAAATGTATCCCGTTAGCAAGCCGCCCCTGGATGAGCCACCGGTACGAGCCGACCCCTCGTTAAATAGCCATTACTCCTCTAAGAAAACTAACTGGCACTTCTATGCTGTCCCATACAGAGTTGTTGTAAATGTTACCACTTCGTTTCCCCTTTCCACAGCTTGAAAACAAAAAAAGTCATAAATTAAAAACCTGGAGTTTCATCTCTAGTGGCCCTTTGTAATGGTGTGATTTATAAAAGACAAATGGCTGTTGACTTAAATCAAGCTTGAAAAACAAAAAACAAAACCAAAAAGTGGATTTTTGTTTCCATCAACACAGAATAAATAGCTCTCCCAAGTACTTGGGATGGACAACTGGAATCAACACCTTGCAATTGCAGATTCTTTACTAATTTCAGGGTTTGCAAGGATGGTGATTTTTGTTTTGTTTTGTTTAAAAATCTGCAGTTATTGTAAGATTCCTCTTTCTTTTCTTTTTTTTTTTTTAAAAAGGCCTGAGTAAAAAGTTCCACTCGGGGACTTGTATCAGATTTCTCTCTGAAGCAGAATCCAACCTCTTCATTAATAAAATTCTTCAAGGCAATTCTTTCACATGGGAGGAACAATCATGCCAGATATAGCTGTGGTGAGGAAGGGAGAGGAAGAAAAAAAAACACAAAGGAAAAAAGTGACTTTTGTGCATCACGACACCAGTTCACCAAATAAACCCGCCCTTTTTACACATTTACGAGCCACCTTCTCATCTGAAGGGTGAGCTGAACAAGTATCATTCTGTACATGCAACAACACACACATTAAACACATGAGCCCTGATCCTGCTCTCACTTACACCGGTGGAAATCAGGATTAAATGCCAGATTTTCCAGTGTAAGCAACCCAGGAAAAGAGTGGGGCCCTTCCTTCCTTCTCAGCTCTTAGATGCAGAGTCTGAGTGCTGATGGCAAAGCTCAGGAAGCCGAAACTTCGGAAAATACCGGGAGATTTTGTATAAATTCTGCTTGGGTTTTTTGCTTTAGGAACAGATATTTGTTGTGTGGGCGGACGTCTGGCATCCCATAAACCAAGAGCGTTTATAAAAGCCGTTATCGTGTATTTCTTACATTTTGGACACTGATGCACTATATTCTCCTCTTAACCCAACTTCCTCCCACTGTATCAGCTGCGTGTTCAAGCCTGGGAGTCGTGCACGCGTTTCCTTGGGGCCTGGGAGCAACGTCAGCCCGCAGACCCAAGGAAGCCGCTCGTTCAATCTGCAATCCACCCTCCACCTCTGCGTGGGTATGCGCTGTGCATGGCTTCAGCCTGCGGTCTCCCCGTGTCTTCAGAGGCAAATGAAGAGCCGAGTGTTAGCCTCAACTTCGAATTTCCTCTTGCTTGTGGTTTGAAGTTGAATCAATAATGTTACTTTAATATTCTTTCTAGTCTAATTTCCAAAGTGTTTACAGGCCTTCTTAAAAGGGAAGGTGTTTTGAGAAGAGCTATAGCTACAGATACAAAATACCGACTCCTACACAGCTTCACTTCCAGCTTTGTCTGCTGTCGTTAACCAGAACCCACGCCTCGTCTGGCCGGCCGGACCGGGCACAGATGCGCCCAGCGGCTGAACGATACAGTACAATGATGCCTGGCACTGCAGGAGGTAGCCACTTAGCTGCATGGCAGAAGTTATAACAAGCCTGAATCTTTAAAATGTCAGTGGCATGGGTTATTTGCAACGGGATATAAAAGGCACACTAGACTTCAGGGTGGCTGCACTTCATGGGCACATGATTTAAACACCGGAGCTGCCTGCCATCTCAGACATCTGGGCAAGTGATTTCTTAAGGAAGAACTCAGCCCTGGGACTGCTTCTAATTCATTGTGCTTTAATTACAGCTGCAATCATTTGATAAGAACTGAGCCAAAGTGAAAGACTCACAGATTTGGGGCTGGGGGGGGAGAGGAGGGAAATGTTTTCTCCACAAACACCACCATATGTGCAAGAATTACAAGTCTAATCAGCAAGGGGAAAGCAGCTCGGGTAAACTGCATTGATTAAATGAAATAAAATGAGAGGAGAAGGCCAGAATGCAAAACGCATCCACGTGTTTGCAGGAGAGGGGACAACCCTACAGTAACACCCGATCGCTGCAACGGGCATCTTGGAGGTTATATTTGGGACCATTTGGAATGATGGGGTTTCCAAACATAAAACTGCAGACAGACCACGGTGTTGTCTCATTTATGATTTTTTGCACGTTGGGTGGTATGACAATAGCTTATTAGAGAAACGGGGACGGTGGGGAAGCTAGGCAAATGCTACGGCTCAGGTTGTTTCCTTGCTACGTGGAAGGGGAGGAGGCAGACATCTCAAATGAGAAAGTGCCACAGGAATAATGGCGGGCATTTATACCTGGGCCTATTCAAGAGCCCCAGTGGTAGAGCTTTGCTTTGCTTTTCTAGTGTTTTTTATACCATGTTCATCATCATATCTGAGCATTTTCCAACCGTGTATTAAGGAACATGACTGCCAGCGATCGCCCCCCCAGCCTTACCCCACCTCCCCAGAGAAGTCCCTTCAATGAAGGCGAAGACATGCTCAGGAAGGGGTGAAGCAAGGCCCCGTCAGCTACGGGGGCAACCAGATTATTGTCAAAATTGATGGGGATAATATATGACATCTAAGTGGATCTGGGGGAGGCCGGACCACTCGCAGCTGCTCCTGGTCTACTGGAGAGGAAAAGCTGACTATCCCCCCTTCCAAAGGCATCCCATTTGCAGGGACAATTTGGGCCTGAAGTCACACGTATTGGAAGATGCTAGGAAGTATTCTTAGCTTTCACCAGACAGGGCTACAAGGCAGGGGTGAGAGCAGCCGTGGGGTAGACTGGTACTCCTCTGCCTCTACAAGGGGCAAGATATGGAGGGGAAGGGAAGGGCAACTGGTGGAGTCGGGGTTTTGCCCCCCGTCCTGCAGCAGAGCGAGCGCAGCCGAGCTGGTGCAAGGTGGGTAGATGGTGTCAGGTGCGGGGCCGCCGCACGGCATCTCTTCCCCGGAGCAAACAAGGAGCCCAGGGGCAAACCCGCGACACCCCCGTGGGGCCGGGCAGGAAGCAGCTCTCCAGCCCCAAGAACAAGTTCTGGATTTTCCCATCCCAAATTGAGCTAAAAATGCAAAATTTAGGGGAAAAAAAAAAAATCACAAAACCAAAATCCCACCCCAAACCTCACCACTGGGTGTAATCAAAATGCTTCATTTGGATCCCGTCAAAATATTGCAGCTGGATTTTAATCTTCCTCTTTTTTATTTTTTAAAACTTTTTAATCTAAAGGTATCGACATTTTAAAACTTCAGACCCAGAAAAGAAAGCTAATTTGTTTTTCAATTTAGAAAGTACATAACCTCTTCTCCCTCCTTCCCCTCCAATCATTCCTCAAGTCTGGAGACGTGTCCGAACCGAGCGCGAATGCCCGAGGTCGGCCTTCTCCTGGGGCAGCGGGACAGGGTTTGGGCACATCTCCTTGCAAAGGACTGCGGTGGCTCTTTCTTTTTACTCTTCTTCATGGTAAGGATGACCACAGTCTGCAAGAGACTGCCCACGGAGGTGGTGCGGTCCCCAGCCCTGGAAGTCTTCAAGAGGAGACTGGACGGGCGCCTTGCTGGGATCGTTTGATCTCCGCGGTATCCTGCTCAGAGCAGGGGGTTGGACTCGAGGATCCCTCAAGGTCCCTTCCAGCCTATGATTCCTCTGAGTCCAGACTGAACCCTCCCGTCACCGAGGACCCCACCCTGCTTCCTTACGTTTTAACATTGCCTCTTGGATAAATGACAGAGAGGCACCCGGCGCCACTGGAAGCAAAATGGCGCGGAGGTACATCACGAGTAGGTTTTCAAGGAGCTGCTATTATTATTACCGTCGAACTCTGCTATTCTGAATTAAATTACAAGTCAAATGGCAAAATGACATCTCTTCTGCCTAAAAGCCTTAGTATTTCCATTGTGCCAAGTCCTCACTTAGATCCTGCTACTTTTGTTCCCTAAGTGCTCCGTCTATAGGGTCACGCACAGTCTCTGTGCCGCTGCGGCGTGCTATTGATTCTGAAAAGGGAGATATCAGAGGGAAATATTGTAGGCATGAGATCACAGCTCCTCCGAAAAGGGAAGCGCGGGGGGAGAGAGAGCAAGGAAAACCTTCCATCAGCGGGTATTATTTCTCTCATCACATGCTAATTTGTATTTGCTGCCAGCAAATTACACAAATAATGTATTTCAAGTTTTACAAAACTGCATGGCAAAGAGAACAACAGATAAGCATGGCTGTTGTTCTAGTGAGTTCTGCTGATATCTGAGCTACATAAGCAAAGCTTGATTGCTTTCTGATGTAACCAGAAGCCCAAGAGAGATAAGACAGCCTCCTTATACAGGATTGTTTATTTAAGCACTAAGACACAACAGGCAGCGCGTTTCGGAGCACTTATTGCATGCCTCGGGTAGTGTCAGAAGGTACGGGGCTAAAGGCTGCGTGTCGAACTCACCACGAAGTTCAGCGGTGCCCTACGAATGAACCGTCTCTTGGCGTCTCGCTCCCTATTATGAAACCGAATTGCTCAATAAAAATGAGGGGGAACGCTTAGATGGTGCATTTTCTGGGCATTACAAATCGGGGTGCGACATAACGAGCAGACAGGCCGCGACAGCGGCCAGCGCTCTAACGTCGCTCCGTAATTGCTTTCCATCGTACGGCATACAAACGCTGGAAGGCCACGGCTGGCGAAATGAAAAGCCTTCTCCCATCGCTGCCTCTCTTCCCCCGCCCCGCTCCAAGGGAAGGGAGGAGATGGAAGAGACACGAATATGCTGAAAAGCTCAAAGTAGGCAACTCAGCTCTCGGTATTATTCAGGAGACTAAATCATTCGAGCTGCACAGAAACACTGTTTAAAGCTGCCACGCTATGGCAAGGTTGGATATTTTAAAACGTACCGCACGTCCTGCACATCTAGGTCCAGCTGTTGTAAAAACCTCACCGTGCTTTGTGTCTGGCACCCGACCTGCATTTGAGGAGGCTTTTCAGGGACATCTCCTAGTCTTGAATTCCAGCCGGATTACAATTTATTGTAGTGGAAATCTTCATACCTCTCCTTTACTAGCCTGAAGTGCACTGAGCACAATCTGTAGTGGTAACACATTCTCGTTTTTATGAATGAACCTTTTCCACTCCACACGTGCAAGGAGCTCATTGAATGACTCGACCTCGGCTACGGCTGGGAGTCTGCCTTCCTTCTCCGGTGGACGATGGACCACGCAGATTTTTTGGAGCGTTACATGCACGTTTGGAAGAGCAACTTCCTACCAATGAAAGGGCCCGGAGCTCCTTATACAACTTGCATAGGCACATGGGAAGGAAAACAGACCTCAAACACAACGCGCATCACAAAACCTTTCCACCTCCAGCACAATTCGAGGCAGCTGGCTGCATCTGCTCCTGGAAATCCCCCAAATTAAGTGAGCCTGAAAATGTATGTCTCTCTCAGGGCACGGCAGTGCGGGAATTATAAAGGAGGGTTTTTAGGGTGTAAAACAGGCTGAACCGAACAACGAAGCAGACACTTGTGTTCTTTGCGGAGTCCCAGCTCTGACTGGTTTAATCTCTTGTTCACCAGCTTGCATTAGCTCTCGAAGACGTACTTCAGTAAAACAACAGGAATATTTTTGAACCAGAGGGGAAGGGACACTGGAAAGAAGCAGCTCCCTTATTAAGAACAGCTGAAGAGGCTTTCAGAGGGACACTCCACCACTTTGGAGATTAATTGGCTTACGGACAGTACATTAATCACGCCTAGCTAATGTTTGCCCCAGTACAAACTAAGTTGGGAAATGCTCTTATTAGTTTGGAGTATGCCTGATGTATTTACTCGAGGCAAAAGGCTCGAGCCAAGCTTTGCAACTGTCTCTTTGCCATGACGCACTAGAGCTCTTGGTCGGTTTTCTGCACAACTGTACTATGACAAAGGAAAAACAAAACCAAAAAAAAGAAAGAAAAGGAAGGGAAGATTGAGTGACGTACTTCAGGAGAAGGCCAGCCCCTGGAGAGACCCTGCATTGGAGTACTTGCTAGAGTCCACAAAAGACTGGTCTGATAATGGACGACCACAGGGAATAAGAGAGGAAAGAAAGAAAAAGGATGGTATTAGTAAGCTGAAATATTACTTTGTTTTTTGTTTTTTTTTATCAAAACACTACATCTGCGGTCTAAGAGCCACAGCATCTCAATGCAGCAGTATTAGTATCGTTAGAAAGAGAGAGAGAGAGAGTGTGTGTGTGTGTGGGGCCGGACATCTGCAAGGCATGGAGGGAATGGGCCGAATCCAGGCACTTTACAGGAGGGAAGGAGAGGACAGAGATGGCCGGCCAGCCCCATCCCCCTGGACAACAGCTCACGGCACCAAGAGCAGCCATCTCCACGGCCGTGGAGGTTTGGACCTACCTTGCAGGCTATTCCCATTGGTGCTGGTGCAGGTGGGAGGAGGGGAAGTTTGTGGTCTCACGACAGGGGCGAAAGCGCTCTTCTGTTTCACCGCTGAGACCATGTTGGCTGGTGAGAAGGAGAAGATCCCAGAGGAACTGCTACAGTTGGAGGGGAGGCTAGTGGAGGAAGCCATGGTTGGACTGGACGGCACAACTAGAGGTGGAAAGACCAAGAGCAGACAGTTCTTACTACGAGGTTGCAAGCAGGCACTAGAAATACAACACTCCTGGGTCTGGGGTGAATCAGGCCTGCGTTCAAAAGGCTGCCGAACGGGAACATCTCCCCTTGATTTCAAAGAGTCAGGAGAAATCAGGTCCACGGTGTGCAGCCATCACCAGTGGGAAACTCCTTCACCCTTCTGACGCGTAATTGCTCACGACTCACGGTTCTTGGTGCTGTTATAGACTCACCCCCCCCCCCTTTTTTTTTTTTGCCAGCACCTTCTTGCACTTTAAAATACTCGTTTAAATGACCTTAATGATTGGCACCAGCGGCTGCTCATGTTGGCACCTGGAAAATCTCAGCTGAGGTTGGGAAGGGGGAGAGCAAAGGCGTCGGCGCAGGATCGGTCGCAGGTCACCGCACTGAAGGGCGAGTGCAGTGTTTAAAGAGCAAACCTGGCTCTGGAGCACAATTTGGAAGAGCCTGGGCAGCGGTGCCAGCCCTCCTGGCAACGCTTGTGCACGGGGAACGGGCCTGCACTGTTTTGCACACGCATGCAGAAGGTCAAGGCTCGCGACTCTGCACCCAGACGACTTATTAGTCCGGATCCAGCTGCACGGCACAAGCGAGCGGGGTTTCTCTTTTCTTAACCTTTCACTCCCCTTGCGGAGATTGGGGCTGAACGAGAGCTAGCACGAGAGAGGAGAGGAACTTCACAGGAAGGAGTCCCTCGGCTTTCATGCTGGTCCCTGGCTCAGGAGGGGCGGGCACGGGTCCTCTGAAGTTGCAAAAGTGACTTTCAGGGGACTGTGAAAAACAGCCCAGCTGTGAGCAGCCAGAAGTCGTGATCCCGCGGCAGCATGGGTTGTTGGACATGCTCTCTTCTCCTCATGCCTGGAAATCCTACCTCCCAGACACCTCCTGTCCACTCCCAGTGAGCAAACTCACCCTCTCCTATTCCCTCTTTTTCTTAAACCTGAAATCAGGGTAGTTTCTAGCATCAAAGTGTCTCTCAGCTTTGGAAAGGCTCCTTCCACGAGGACCTCCACGGTGTCCCCGAGTTGTGTCATTCCTATTCCTTCTCTGCCCTGGTGCGTGGCAGCAGCAAGGTGAGAGGGCAGAGTGTACCGGGGAAGGGAGCGGGGATCATACTGGCAAATATACTTTGCCTAATACTTAAAATATTTAAGACAGAAACCTGGGTTTATGCTGATCAAGTAAAGCAACCCCCCAGAAGGACCTGGTGGGAGCACGGTCTGGACCGGCCGATTTCTACGTTGCCCTTCAAAGCCACGGGCCGCATCCTTCACTGATACACATGACGGCAGCTTCACTGCTTCCAAGGGAGCTATCCTGATTTACATCGAGAGAAGACCTGGCGACGCACCTGGCAGTCCAGTAGGAAAGGCACCGGTTTCTTCAGTCTTTGTAAAGTTTTAGACACTGTTGTTTTTTAAACGAGGGCCACCATTTTACTTCTCTCGGATCAATTTTATATGCTAAGATTGGCTAATTAACACTGACTGTTCCAACTGCAAAGCTGCCACACAGGAGGTTTGATTTTTGAATGCACGTATGCTTGAAATCCTGCTGTTTCCTATACAATGCAATTAAGGTCTTTACTTCATGCATTTATCAAGCAGGTTTGGAGCAAGTTTGTTTCCCTAAAAACACAGCCAGAGCGCTGCGTAGCACTGCCTCGCTGCTCCCCGCCCGGCTCCGGAGAGCAGAAGGACCCACCAGCGTTAGGAGACTCTCATTTTATTTCTGATTTTGTTTAGAAACTGTTTACGTATGTGAGCGGCTTATGAATAATTAAATACCACAGGAAGAAATTTCTAATCAGCTGAGCTTTGGCTTATTATTTTATTTGCATTCATGCTGATAAAAATCCTCCCATTTGAGTCCATGGGCAAGAATCTGATATCATATTTGCTAACGCGGAGGAAATCAATTAATGAAAACGAAACGTTCAAAGTTTCACAGTCTGAGAGATAAAATCTTAGTCTGAAGTCACTCGGCGTCGGCAAGGACTTGTTAAGGGAGAGCAATCAAAGCACCTAAATTGAATTGCTACTATACAGCAATTAGTTTATTGATTTAATTAAGAATGCCACCTTTTAATTTTCAGGTCATGATTGAAACATTTTCTGATTGAATGGATTAGGTATTAGCAGAATGACAGATCTACCAAGAAAGCCTCCCCAAATAGAAATAGCAACGGCTGAGAAGCAGACTGTTATTCTAAAGATGTTTTCGTTCATAAATATGAAATAACACATTGCTGGAGTGCTCTAAATGCATTGCAGGCATCTGCTTCCAAAAAGAGACGTCTCATCAATCATGTTAGATTATGAATTCAGAGAGCAGGGATTCTGTGATAGTAAACTCGGCTTAATAAGTAAGATCGTTTGTAACATTAACGATTACTCTGTTATTAAGGTAGAAAGTAATGACAGGCTGGAGATTCCCAAGTTAGAAAATACCGTGTGTGTGGGTGCAGCATTTCCCCTAAATACTGGCGAGCTAGCAGCTATGGGGCATGATTTGCAAATGAAATCATTAATGGTCTCATTTCATTTCTGCAGTTCAACAGAATTAACTGCTTTTATGAAGTCACGGTAGCTGTAGAAAGGCATGCCTTGATATAGCTCACATTTCATATATCCAGTACATATTAGGATCTGTTCCCAGCAAAACTCATGGGCCTGCTTCTTCCATTAGTTTTTGCACTGGCATTAAAATTGCTGGAACTACTCTTGGGAGACGCCACTGGTCAATATGAGTAGGAAAGGTCGAAGGTCCCAGGAAGATCCCAGTAGTTTCAGCTCCTCGCAAAAATAAGGATTATTCAGATCGGTACATTTTCAGGCTCCGGCCCATTGTCCCCGAGTTTGCAAGCATTTACATACATGCTTAAGCGTACACAGGTTAGCAGTCCTTTTCAATCCATGGAGTACATGAAGTTAATCCTGCACATACATGTTTGCTGGATGGGGACCCTAGACTGCAACCTCTTCAGGACAGCTAAATCTGCTTTCCCTTGCTTTGTCTCTTTGTGGCTCTCTATAAATGCTAAATAAAAGCAAGCCAAATGCTGAGACTCTTGTTTAAATTCTTCACAGTCCAAACTCCCAACAAAGCAAGATAGGACTGAGAAATGAAACAGTACTGAGACCTCAAGATTTAGCCCCGTAACAATTCCTAATTGCTTCAAGCGAAATTACCATATTATTTGCTCCGATCCCTCAAAACCATCCTAAGGGCGTGCTTGTGAGAACATCAGCTCTCACCAAAATTGCAGCAACTTCTTTTCCTTATCTTGATACCTGATGGTTGTGCTTCATTTCAAAACGTCTCCCCCCAGTAACAAGAGATGGTCGCAAGCTTTGACAAAACCCAAGATGAAGTACTTTACGTGACCCTCGCTGTGCAGAATTGGCAGTGCGTAGGACCCTGCATCTGATTTACACCATGCAAGAAAAGTTATGAAACGATCAACCCCAATCAAGGGCAAGATTATCCTTTTTCAGCTCTGCATGACTGTCTCCAAGAAATAATTGTGGCATAGAGCTGATGTCTAAGCACTTATGTCTTTAAAGTGCTCCAAAGGTCAGTGCCTTAGGGACGAGAGAAAAGTCCAGGCTCAGATTCAGGTGCTCAAAATAGAAGTTAAATATCGAGTGGCACAGAAAAGTCTCCGCATCATTCTAATGGAAATGTGCAAAATGCCCAAGCGCTATGTAATACTCACTGGCGTAGGGAGAGTTGGCAGCAGACCCATTCAGGAAGGTTGGAGAACCGCCTAAATTTGACATTCCGGCATTCCCGTAGCCATTCATGCTCGTGGTGACCGAGTTGTAGTTTGTCTGCTGAGGGGTGGTGCTTGGCACGTACCCGTGCGGTGACACGCTGCTCGAGTTGCGAGTAAAACCTTTGGGGAGGAAGGAATACATTTAAAGATTGGGCGTAACACAAGAAGCGACTCTGAATGAGCAGCAAACAAAAGCCTGGCCTCCTCGCCTAGGACAACTGGTAGAAGCAACAACAGCACTCGCTCTTGAGGGCCCAGCAGTGGGAAATTGGAGATGGACTCATCAGCGTGCACGTTTGTCCTACATTTTCAAAGTGACTAGAGCTTTTGGCTGCTCCAGTGGAGACATATTAATACAGTGTATAGTAATATAGTGTATCAGTCTAGTGACGTAGTAAAAGAAAACAATTTTAAGATGAAATTATACACTATATTAATATGTCTCGAGAAGTACCAAGTAGTCACTTTGGGGGTGAGGGTTGTAGCCATCTTGGTCTAAGGACATAGGCAGACCAGGTGCTTTGGGTAAACGTGATCTCTTTTATTAGACCCACTAAATGGTTGGAAAAATTATTCTTTACAAGCTTCTGGGCACAAACACCTCAGGCACAGAGCGAGTCTGCTGGTGTTTGTGTGTGCACATTACCTGGGGCTGCACATTTCTCACGAGACAACCACTCTCTCTCCAATCTCTCAGTTGTAATCCTCAAAGGGAATTTACAAAACACCTTTCATAGACGAGCCTACGAACTTCACTGCATAAATCCAGTGGGTGCAAATTATCATGGAATAAAGATAGACATTGGATTTACAGCACATTATAACTTGCCTGCCATCTGATAACCCCAGGTAACCTCTCTACATTTTACCACCTACATTTTATCACCAGTCAACATCCCCCTTCTTTTGTGGGTTTTTTCCTATCCCACATCCTAGCTGCCTGTCTGACACCCATTAACTCCCATCCCCTCTGATATTCCCTGCCATGCATTTTTCACAGACCTGCGTTTTGCATACTGGCTTAAGCATCTCTTCCACCCCAAAAAAGCACACAAACACCAGCAGACTCTCCCTAAGCCTGAAGAAGGGTGTTTGTGCAAAAAGCTTGCAAAGAACAATTTTTCCAACCATTTAATGGGTCTCATAAAATGTATCACATTTAACCCAAGACCCTTGTCTGTCTAGTCATTTTGGAAAATCTGTGTATGTGCTAATATACAAGTGAGTTCCCCAAAGCTCCAGGATGTCTGAATTTCAATGTCTAGACCCAAATTCTGAATTCCTAGACAATTCTGAGAGATGGGAATAGGGAATCTGAGTCAAAAGGCATTTGCACTTCTAAGAGATAAAATCCCAATTTTCCTGCCTGTATGTGCTCCGTTGGTGGATTGCATGTTATGGTCTAAAATTATACCTATCTTGTGGTATGATATAAATTGTTTTTTCTGCCTTTTACCCCTAAACTGTGCTCGACACTGCTAGAACTTATCAGGAGGGGGTGGGAAACATGATTTTATTTTATTTGCAACAATCTTCTTCTTAATTTTTGAATGTAAAAGGTTGTCCCAATTTTAATTTCATTATACAGCTACTTGATGGGACATGACCTCAAAATCCCTTTGGGAGAGTTTCTTACATTCTGTTTCTTGCTTTCAAAATCCAGGCAAAATTTTGAAATATTTCAACTAGCTTCCATGTGGCACTTCTGACCAAGTTAAACTGTCAACTGGATACAAAGAGCTACTCCTTTATTGTGAGACAATACCTTCCTGGGTTTGGGAAATCATCTGTGTTCAGGAAAGCCTGAAATCATGTGCTTAATTGTAAGCATCTGCTCAGGACTACTGACATTAATAAAACTGAAGCACAAGTTTATGCTGTTCTGAATAGGGCTAGACCTCAGAGGACATGAAAGGAGGAAGGTGTTTCTTCTGCTGACCCTGACTGGTGGCCTGCGAGGCTTCGGAGACGTTGACGGCTAGCTGACCACTGAAGGAATTCACTCCCATCATCCCTGCATGGACGGACGTGTTAGCAAGTGCTGGGAGCTGGTTGTGATTGCGGGGAACACTGTACAGTGCTTCTGCAATATCTGCTGCTCTTTTCAGGATTATTTCCTAGACAGGGAAAGGGAAGAAAAATAAATCAAAAGGATTGTCAAGCGACTTCCAACAGACACAAGAAAGCTATTTAACCAAACACGCGTTAGGTGTGACAGAGGATGGGTTGTTTCTAAGTGAGCGGGTTGAGTTCAGCCAGCTCGTTAACAATGGGAAGTTGGTACCACATTACGATAAATGCTCGTGTTTGTGGGAAAAGGCTGGACGTTTCAATCCCAGCCTGCTTTCCCGTGGAGAAAAGCCCAAACCACAAAGAAACCTCAGCATCCTCAGTACTACATGCTACATAGCAGTGGGGCCTGACCCACCCCCTGTTGCTCCCCCACCCCCATGCCGGTGACACTGGACAAGAGCCCCCACGGGTGACAAACAGCTGATTTCTGCACATCCTCCCTCTTTCCCAGTACAGTTATGCATCCCCTTCCCCACATGAGTTGTCGGCATATCCCAGAATGAAGCTTATTCAGGTTTGAGAGGGTTGATATAAATGCAATTACCTGGTTATTATGTGGCATACCATAGAGAGCTTCTACCAAATCAGCCGCTCTCTTCAATATTACTTCCTGTCAACAGAAAAAACAGAGGTGCTGCTCAGAGTTTGATCAAGGCCATGCAAAAAAAGCAGTTCACTGTAATCGTTGCATTGCTCCAGAGGCTGCTCTAGGTTCCTCTCCGCTCCCCCGCCAAACAGGTAACCCTTAGCGAAACAACGCTCCGCAAACACCGAGCAATGTTAAATCGCTGGTTCATCCTATTCGCACACATGCTTAATCAAGTCAAAAGGTGAGAGTTATTGTTGCTGCAAAATAAAATACATCGCTCAATTGTCTCTGCCATCTGCACTATAAACCACTCATAGGTTTATTGCAGAATACAATCCTGAGGTCATTTACTAGATTACAGCAATCAATGTCATTCAGAGCCGGTTATGAATCCCTTAGATGTGTTTATTTTGTTCTTAATTGCATATCACAGGAATGGTGACCTTCTCAGGCAGGCCACATTCAAGGGATATCTAATCAGTCCTGTGCTACCGGTAATGTAGCGTTCAAGTTGTGCGGTTTGCATTGGGGTGTGATGGGTCAGAGCTAAAACCGTGCATGTGCGAGCGATGCAGGAGAGGAGGTTAAAAAAACAAGCACATTTAGACCACCGCAACATAAAGGCACAGACCTGTAGTGTGGAAGGACGCCTCGAAGAGTCCCCTGCATGGGAGCAGGGTATAGGAGAGGTGGGGCATTGGCTCTGCATTTTGGGCACCTCTCTACCTCTCATTACCTTGCTTGTCCCTTTTCCCGTCACCGTATTTGTGCACCCAGGTTGTGACCTCTGTGCCCAGTTGCACTAAGAAGTCTCCTTTCCTCCTTTCTCAAGCTCTGTTACTCCCTCTAGTATCTCCCTCTGACATCTGGGTAATGCTATTCCTCTTTGGTCTGTATTTCTGAACATGAAGGAATCCACTCTAGCAACTGAGACAGGACACTGGAAAAAAGAGCTGCAAAATTAAGCGCAAATGCAGTTTCCCTTCTTACCCTTTCAGGGCACCCAGCAGATATCTATTGGCCTGGAAAAAAACCCGCTGCATAATTTCTTTAAAATAAAACAGTATATTTCTCCCTACCGGCAGCTGAGTGTTTTTTCCTACTATAGATATATGCTGCCTAAGTACATATTTCTGTAAGTAGTTTACAAAAATAAATGTAGCACCAATTCTGAGGTTTTTATACTTTTGTATAAAGTTAAAAAAGTTTAACTTAAAATATTTTACACAATAGCGATATTTTATACCAAAAAGAAGCAGTAATGCTCAATTTTCATATACTGTAGACTCTGATCAGAAAATAGAGATATAATTGCATTCATTTTGCTGTCACCATAACCTCTTCAAAAATCCTCGAACAACTCTTCACATGACAAGCTTTTAGATGCATATTAGCATTTTTTTCAATTTTAAATTCTCCATAATATACGATAAAATAGTTGTCATACTGCAGTAACTACTTATGACATATATAATGTCCTAAATTCAAAAATGAGATGGAGGATTTTTGTACTCCCAGTAAACATTTAGGCTTGCCTTAAGCTGCTCTCCACCCCTCTTTCAGAACACACATTTCAATTATTTTCCACACATGAAGCAAGGTGCATTATATAATTGATGGATCTGGAATCAATACATTAAAAATGGAAGTTAGGCAGGTACAGCATTTTCCTTTCTGTGTTTTTTTTTTGACCACAGCAGTTAATAATTTAATAGCAGATGAACCAACGATACACTGTTCCTATGCAGAATCAGGCTGTGCTGCTTTGAAAGAGCCATTTAAAAACTGCCCACTCCCAGCCCAGCCCTTTTTGCCTCCTATTAAAAATTCAAACAGAAGAAAAGGGGAAAAGATCATCTTGGCAAATTGTGTCTTTTCTAGCCTGCGCTAGGTGCATTTCTAAATCAAACATTATTGTGCAGGTGTTTGACTTTGCAAACATGGATTCATTTCATTTAAGGAAAAGTAGTCATTCGGCATATCTGACTAATTCAAAAAGCAGGGACTGGTAGAGCTTCCATACATTGTTTGTCTAATACTGTTAGTCTAAAGTGCCACAACCCCAAAGTATTAACATTATTCCATCTCCCCTCACCCCACAAATCTTAATTAGCTATGCAATGCTGACCTAAAATCACACTGAAGTGAGTCTGGAAGGAGGCTGAAGAAAAAGCTCAGGGGGAAAAAAAGCCCATAAAGCTGCTACAAACAATCTGAAAACATATTCCTATTTTTAAGGAATTGTGGACTATTGGATACCTTATCATACTGCATGCAAATAAAATTAATTTGCCATTGTGGACTAGATTGAAAAGTCCCATTAAACATTTCCAGCTAGTCACCGGTTATATTTTTTAACATTTCCAGAGCCTGTAAACTGGAGTTTTGTGCTTTCTTAAACAACATGTTCCCACAATAAAAGCCTTTCCTTGTTTATGACATTTTCAGATCACACAGGGTGCGCATTACACAAAAACTCTTTTTTCAGGTACTGTTATCTTTTCTTCCAGAGCTGGCGGTAGCTTTTATGGCAACGCACCAGCCTTAAAAATGCACAATAAAATGCTGCGATGTCTACTTCTAAATACATTAACTTTTTAATGCAATTTAAACTTTTGCAGCTTCACTTAAATTACTGCGGGAGCGGTAGTTATTTCTCCAACGACAGAGGAGCCCCCAAAGTCCTCTATAAGTTAGAGCAGCAGACCTTGCAAGGTGCTTGGATTGCGCTGACCAGAAAATTGTTCTCACCTCCATGTCATTACGCTCCCAGTGAACCAGCCCCCGAGCATGTTTGTGTTCGGGATCTAATATATTGCCTTTCAATCAGAGCTGAGAGCCACTGAACACATAGACAGAACATGACGAGCAGGTCAGGAAAGCAATAAAGATTTTACAGAGCTGTCCAAGGTGCTAAATTTACTCAATAATGGGTTTGGCACCATAGTGTTAACCTCTCATTTACTACCAGTTTGAGGGACTAAATTGAAGTAGCTGACTTCATTTACCTTGAAATGTATATTTTATGACATTATGTAAGTAGATTGAAAGGGCACTGCAGTTTTAACAATTTAAAGGCTAAAGCATGTTTAAGATGAAGCTTGAATATTTATTGTATATTGCACTTAAAGTATATAGTATATTAAAATGCATTGATTAAATTTGTAAAAGGTATTATAAAAAAGGACAGCTAATATAAAAGATCTATGTCTTCTAAAATCCAATTGATACTGTATGGTACTATCACGGTGGTGACAGACAGACGGCCGGACGCTGAAAGGCGAGCGAGATTGGCAGGCTATAAAAAGAAATGCCAGGAGCTGCTGTCCCATATACTTTTTTGTTCCCTGAAATTTCTTCTTTGCTTCCATTTTAGGAATGTAGATTATCACAGCACAAAGTGGCCGTCATATAAAGGCTCTTCCATTTGAATACGCAAGCCCAAATAGTTCTGGAGAGTTTGACTAAACCTAATATCTAATTTATGAGGCATTTGTCAGAAAAGATTCACTCTTTTATTATGTCGAAAATCTCCCTGCTCTGGGTGCAGAGTAAAAGAATATGCAGCAATTAGCCTGTGCTAATACAAGGATCTCCTTGCCTTGGATTTTCTTTGGGGGCAAAAAGAGCACAATTTTCATTTAAGAAAAATAATAAATAACTGAATGTTAAAAACTAACGAAGGCAGAGTTGATATTTAAATTCATTATGGGAGACCACTGCATGCAGCTCTGTTATCCAACCCCTTTCACACCCAAATTGCAGTCTGATTTCTGTTGCGGGACTATGTAAATGCATTTTCCCCTTAATTCGTGAAACAAAAATGCTCTTCGGTACTTTTGGCAGAACCGAAGGCATTTTCAGCTGTTTTTCTTCTTTAAAATATTAGTGGGTGTTTTCAAATGTGAACAGCAGCAGTGGGTGAAGCCTGGAAACAACGTCTGTCGTGATGCTGCATGTCCAATGGAACTGAAGGACGGAAATGATTATTGTACCAGAAGGTCTCTGCTCTGGGAGCCCTGAGAATTAGATTCAAACTAAATCCACTTCTGGCAGAATTCATCTAGAGTGAATACTACAGCAATTGTCCAACTTCATTTTCTCCATTTGTGATGTAACTCTCCACTAGGTATACATCAAGACCAGAAAACTTACTTGAAACTGAATTATAATCTCATATTTAAAAGCTGAGTGCTTTGTCTGCTGCACCACTTGTCTGCCGAATGAAAAATGTTTTCCATGGATGGTTCACTGGGATTGCATTTCATCACGATGGCTATATTGTGTGCCACTTTTAAAGACAACAGGCTTCCCGTTCTTGTTGATTTTTGCTCCTGTATAACGTTGCGAGTAGTAAAAGAATATGGCACGTCATCCAACGTGGACCGTGGGCTTAATTGATCTCTGAATACTTAGGGTATTTTTAGGTTTCTAAAAAAAAATGCTGGATCTAAATAAATCATGAAACATTCGAGGGATTTGTGGAAACTAAATGAATTTTGTCAAGAAGGAGCTGTCCACTGTACACGGTGCGCATCAACCACACGCTGTATTCCCGAGTCCACCAAAGGATTTATGTTCTGGCAAAAAAAGCTGTTCTAGCAAACTGCAAAGCATTTATCTTATGTGTTGTCTCGATATCATATCACCTTCTAATGCTCTTTAGCATTGTAATACAAGAGAGAGCTCATTCATCTTCTGAGAGAGTGCTTAGGGGTGATGATGTCATTCATACTTCCTTGACTCTCATCGCTGACCTATTGCCTCTGCCTCCGAACTTCCTCATGTCATGGGCACTGATACCAGAAGTTCACATGCCATGCTAAAATGCTGAAAATAAGTCTCTAGCTAATATTTTCCCTTGAAAAGGAACATTCTGAAATGTCAAGTCAAAACTATAATATTAAATACTTGGCTTCACTTCTTTTTTGTCTTGGTCAATAGGTACTATTACTCTCGGTTAGAGCTATTGCCAGTCTGCAGACTTCTCCTTATAGCCTGCATAGGCACTACATTTCATAGGGGAATAGACATGATCTAATGATAAAGATAAAATTGTGGGAACTTTCAGTCAAGGAATACCAATGAAAAATCATGTTTTAGTAAAGAACCACTGGGACTGCCAGTTAGAAGACCATTGCAACTCTTAATTCAGACACCGAAGAGTCAACCCAGTCAAGAGCTGCCATCTCTGATGGTATCCAAGAAGAAAACATCTCTCTCCAAATGTACACGGTGCATCTTGTTTTATCGTACTGCTTTCAGTATTGGCATTTAGAAAAAAAAATCATTTCTATGAGCAATTGAAATGTTAAGATATGTGATCTGCAGAAAACACAGTAAACTACTGAAAATATAACAGTCTAAAAACACCAGTGTACAGGGTCAGGAGAGATCCTTCAAAAGATGACACCACTCATGTAGAAATTAAAACGTCAGTGGTGAGCAAACAAACTGAGGTGGACGATGTCCACGTTCCATAATAATAACGTAATAATCTGCTAGAAGATGGAAATGTGCCATGCCGGTGTCATGGGTTAATCAATGGCAGATACCAGCAAACCAGATTTATTCTCAGAGTTAAACACTTAAGTCTTCACAGGCCCCATCCCAACTGAGGATCACAGCCGGACTCTAAGACACTAAATGACCCTACCACCTGTTCCGAAATAAGCCGACCTTATAAATAAAATACAGAAAGCCGATACGAGGCAACAAAAAGAACAAACACCAAAGTGCAAATGCAAGCAGGCACCTAACCATTAATGGTGAGAATCAATGAATCAGATACCTCTGAACCACAAAGGTGATAAATTAACATTGATAAAGAAAACAACATCCTGTTCCAACAGTTGCAAATACTTCTGCTAAGAAAAATAAAGCAAATTAAGGACAACAGTCCTTAAGTCTGCCCTTGAGAGTTGAACTTCTTATCGATATCTCCCGTTGGTTCAGCACCCATGGTTTTTACTCTGCATTTCAGGTGGGGTCTGGCTGGTCACGTAACAAGGCTGGTAAAGATGCTGAAGTTCAGGGGTGTGTGGTCTCGATGGGCAGTAATGTGGGACCTTTGAAATATGCTGATATTTGAGAGTCTGGCATCAACAACTAAAGTATCTGCCAAGTCATGAGAATAGTTCTGTTGCTAAGAGTGGAGGGGGTCATCATTGATGTTAGGTCTTCTAATCAACAGGGAAAAGGTGGATGGAGAGGAACACGCAGTAGGAAATTACTCAGATGGCAATCAACTCCTGCGCCTATTGAAGTCAACAGAACAATTTCCACCAGCGTGACATCATAGCCTGTCCTGTCATATACTCTTCTACCTTATTCTTTATTGCAAACAGAGATGACTGGACATCAAAAGCTATATTTAACTTCATGTTTAAGCCCTTCAGCAACGTCCAATTTTAATCCATAAACCCAATCTCTCATCTACCGAGATCATAGGACTGGAATCTTTTGATCCATCAAACTCTCATCCATCCAGATCCTAGAGCACTTGAGCTGACAGTCAAGACTCCCAAAGGGGGTAGATATTTATCTTCTTTGCAAGCAGAGAAATTCTCTGGCATCTCCAGCTGTCCGAAACACCATCAAGATCAAGAAAAGGAGCGAGTTTTCACACTGTCGAGAAAGCTCTAGCACTGATCTCCAAAGGGCAGAGAACAGTCTATCAGCAGCTACCTCTTTAATTATGCAACCCAATCTTCCATGCCATGTTTGATTTCCCAAGACGGCCTCTATGTCACCCAAGTGAGTCATAGAGTCATGGCTTTGGAAGGGACTTCAGGACTTATCTGGTCCAAGTCTCTGCACAGATGCAGAATGCGCTCTTCCTAAACCACCCGAGACAGACGACGATCCAGCCTATCCCTGAAAACCTCCAGCGAAGGAGAAGTTCAATCCCCAGTCTCTTACAATCTCCAAAAGCGTTACAACACAAGGTAGATCAGACTCATGTACTCTTCCTTCAATTTTACTTATCAGCTTTCAACCTAGGGGCTCCAAAAAACCCAGCCACCAGAATGCCATACTCCCACAAGATTATACTGTACCCAATTCTTGTCTCATTTACAGTCAAGAAACAGGTTGTTTTTTTTCCTGATTTGCACAAATGCAGCTGAGTATGTCATTGATAGCACTGTTTCTATTTAAACTATTAAATCAAAGGGGTGCCACAGCTCCTTTGTAAATTTGTTTCCCCACAATGCATTTTCAAATCAAAGTCCTGTGCCTGGGTGATGCCTACAGATGTACTATTTCAAAGCCAAGCAAAAGCAGGTAATGAAACTCATGCACATTGTTTGGAAAATGTACCCCAAACTATTTGTGTTGGCACCTGTGATAGTTTGAAGCGGATGTTAGTCTTCAAGTCTAATGAGTTTTTTTAGGTTTGTTTTTCCTTTTGGCATATGTAAGATTTCCCGATAGCTCTTACTCAGCTACTCTCAACGGCATTAACATTCCTATGCCTTGAAAACAGCTGCAGATGAAAGTTGCAGAAAAGCAGCACTGTTCCTCTTATTCTTACTGCACTCGCTCCGTGCCCCTGGATTTTTGGAAAGATGTCAGTGTTCCTTTATGGGAAAAATAAGAATGTTTTGAATGATTTGGAGGGCCTGGACTTAAGTGAATATAGTAAGAATTTGATAGGAACTGCACTGTCAATGCCTAGATATTGTATTCTGAGACGTTTGATAGACATCACTGAGCTAGCTCTTTCAGAAGGCTTACTCAGGAGAATCAATTCTTCTATCTATTAGTAGGGATTATCTAATATAGATTTTGGGGACAACATTTCAGAAAAGGATGTTAATGTTGGAGGTGCAAGTGGCAGTATGCACTACGAAATCGGGGGTGGGGGAGTAAAATTTACTTTCTCCCACTTTGCATTTGCGAGCCACATTTAGGCCCCTTTTAAAAAGTTAGCACATTAGGACATATCAGGAGTTTACTGGGTGACATATTCCACTTGCCTATATTTAAATCTGTAAAAGAATCCAATTATAATTAGATCAGGCCAGAACCTCAGCTAATATCCATCAGCACCGATACATGGGACACAGAGTGTTAATTATAGTCTTGCTCTGCATCATTTTCTGCATTTTGCTTGAATGGGTGCACTTATTTCCATGAGTATTTGTTCTAAATGTAAAGACACATGCACATAGATAGATCTCTATATAGATCTCTCTATAGATATATATTTCTCTCTCTATATAGAGATAGATATCTATAGAAGATAGGTATACATATAGATATCTATACGTGATTTATCAGCTATTTTCATGAAAAATATAAGAACTCATATATATACACATGCTGTTCATTTAGAAATCCCAACAGACAAACAACAACAACAACAAACCCAAGAGGGAAGAGCTAAGATTAGAGAAACTGTCATCTGTTTTCTGACAATGAAAGTTTCTGGGTTGTACATCTCCTGTAAGAAGAGCTACTAGTTAGACTCAGAAGGACAGTTCAGCTTTAATAGCAATATGGAAACTGAAAAATAAGAAGCATTGAGATTCTGACCTACAATAATATTCTACTATGTTCTACCCAGAACGAGTGCATAAAAATGTTGAAATAGAGACTGGAATAATGTTGGTAGGTTTTAGTATTACAGTTAAAACACTGCTCAGTCATAACCCCTACAAATGAGTACATTCACTTACATTTTATCATCGGTATAATTAAAAAAAAGTCTTTTGAAAGGGGCATTCTCATTACAACGAAGGACCACTTCAGACCCAATTGAAATGAAAAGACAGAGCATAGATTAGGTGTAGATACCAAGTGGTAATTTCTAGGGAAGCATAAAATGCCAAATGTGTAACAATTATATTTTATAACTATGTGTTCAAAGGACTTAATAGTATTTTATTGCAGAGAGAGGCTTTAGCTCAAGCAGAAGTACTTCACTGAAGTGCCTCCCAGCTTGTAGCATTAAAAGACTTTTTTCAACTTTCTTGATTATAGAAACAAAAGATTTTTTTTTCACCCTGTGGCCTTAAAAATGTAGCTGTAGCAACCCAAAGCAAACAGGGCCCTTGTGACAGTGAATTTCTACTGAAATCGGGAAAAGCAGACATGGCTCCCTTTCGACTGGTGAATGCAATGATTCCTGGTTTAAAGTCTTCATTAGGCTCAATCGAAAAAAAAAAAAAGGAAGGAAGGAAAAAAGCAAGGTAACACATTTCACGTGAATGGTTCCAAAAAAAATTTTTTTTTTCAAAATAAATATTCCCCCAACCTTTTTTTGATCATCAAAAACTATCACACAGCTATGGTGCTGAAAGCTCTCAAAATCTCCATGAAAATTTGTCCAAAAAAAATTCAAGATTTTTCCCAACCAAAAAATCAATTCTACAAAAACAAATAAAAAAAATAAAAAATACAGGCAACCCCCGCTTAACACTGTTTCACTTAACGCTATTTCACTATAACGCTCATTTAAAATCGATACCTGATTTTACTTAGCGCTCAGCAGGTTTCATTATACAACACTCGCGGTCGCTATCTTGGGCCATTAAAAGCAATTGAGCTCACCATCTTGGGTTGGCAAATACTTTTGGTTTCCTTCAATGCTCGTTTTGCTTAACGCTCTGTTTTTCAGGAACCAATTAAGAGCGCTAAGTGGGGGGTGCCTGTATTGGTTGAAAACTCAGCATTTGGACCATTTTGAGCAGCCCCAGTCTGTACAGTAAGTGAAGGGCCTTTGGGCTACATAAGACTATATCATAACAACCCAACAAAGATATTATTCTCAATAAGCAGATATTCACCTTGACCAAAAAATGAAAGAAAGAGCTTCTGAAATTCCAACATTTTCAATACTATGATATGCCACATGGATGAGCATTGCTTTATATAATGATTCTGTGTTCTGGTCCTATTTCCCCATTGTTCAGTGTCTTAATGCATCATCTGTAAACACAGATCTATCCTGAAAAAGTGGCTTAAAGCAAAGCCAAAATGCATATCCTGACTTACACAGGTAGGATAAGATTGTTCTCTGTTTTACTTGGAAGATGTTTCAGTCCCGATGAGTTATATCAACATAAGTTACATGATTGACTTCTACAACAGAAAGAAAAGGTTGTACTCAAACAACTGTTATTGCCTCAATGGAAAAAAAAATCAATGAAAGTAAAATGAACAGGAGATTTTGTCTGAGTTGCAGTTAATACTACTGAAGAGCTATGGATATTAAAAGGTCAACAAATAAATTAGTCCAAGTGTTATGAAATGAATGATTTGGCTTATAATTGTATTGAGTGCAAATTGTTCACTGCCTATTAGACCAGGTAATTTTTAGCCATGGTGCCTCAATTACTGTTCCATAAGCAATAATATAGTTGTAAGAGCCAGCGGTTCGATCGAGTGACCTCTGAGAAGCTGCCTGGGACAGCTGACTTTACTATGATGGATCACTAAGCTTGATCTCCAAATGGTGCCAAACCTTCCCTTTCTGTGAGGAGATCTCATAAAAGAAACATTACTGCTTGATTCATTTTACCAAAATGTTTGACTTTTCAAGTGTCAGCAGATAAGTATAGATTGTGAAGCCCTGTATGTCTTAGAAGAGTTATGACAACGGCATCCTATTGCTTCTAGCGCACTCTGCTAAATGGCATCATGATGGTAAGCCGGGCGCGCGCTTTGCTGCTCAGGTGGAGCGTGTTGCACAAAATATACAGCGCTCATATTTTACATCAGAAAGCCGACCACTGTTTATGACCTGGAACTAGATTAGAAATGGAAACTGGAGGTGAACTCCCTCGTTGTGCAGCGCACCTTCCCCGTGCCTTCCCGCCACAATGCTCCGCCCACCTTGCTACTGAGCGTTACATTTCCTCGCCCTATACCTCCATGAGAGATGCCCTGGATCTAGCACCCAGATTCTCTCGGCCTCGCTAGGCTTTTTTCCTGAACAAGAAGGTTGACTGAGTAAGGTGAAGAAAGGCCCTTATTTGTGCCAGATGGGCAAAAGTTTGTAGAGTATGGGGAAAGGGGCTTTTATAAAGCATACCGATAGGGTCTAGGACCTGGGACAGGCCACAATAGCAGCTTAAAGGGCTAAAATAAACAAGTAGTGAGAAAAACACTTGCCCAAAATGGGGAGACTAAGACACAAAAGGTGATAGGGTCGCTCAAAGCAGTGTAAGGAGTCTGTCGAAGAGTGAGATGGGGAACTCAGCTCCTTACCCCCAGGCAATCAGAACTAACATGCCCTCCCGTTCAGTCGCACTATATCTTTAGCCCTGAAGGCATGTCCGGTGCTTCTCAAAACACTCACTCCTCAGAGAGGATGAGCTCTCCCACTGTAGAGAAGCTCTTTTTGACTAGGGACAGAAATTACACATAAGCCGGTATAAGCGATCAGAAACCAGTTCCAGTCTGTAACACAACAGAAGTTCAGCGCACATAAACCGCTTTCAAAATGGCCAAGACCAGTTTAAGAGAAACCTGGATAGATGCAGTATCAGACTGAACTGATTTAGGTTAAAATCGTTTGTTGAACTTCTGTCCCAGATCCCCTCCAGATTCAAGTTCCTTCATGGTCCCCCAGCATCCCAGGATGCTTTGCTCCTGCCCTGCAGTGCCCTGCTTTCCCTCAGGGTGAGCAGGCTAACCTTGGCCCAAGCTGTCTGCTCCAGCCTAGCATGGAGGAGTGCTCTAGCGCCCCCCAGCATCTGGCCTGAGCCGCGGCAGGCATTTGATTGTATTTCTGCAATCAAAACTGAATGTCTGTTCACTCGCTTATCGGTGCAATCTACGCAGCTTAGACTAACCTGCAAAGATTGAATTGATTTAACCTCAGGCTTTTTGACTATCTGCACTTAGCCTTTGTTTCTGGATGTCCCCACTGCCCTCAAAGCAACGTAGCAAGGCCAATTTGTATGCAAGTTTAAGAATACACAGGCAATGCCTCAATTAATGAGTGCTAGACAATTATAATGTCACTCACATCATTACCCAGAGAACTCTGTCATTTCCTACTCCCTGTACTCATCTTCCAGGTGCTGGTTTACTCAGGTAGGAAAGACCAGGCAGGAATGACTCAGGTAGGTAGATCTGGCCTTGGTGCATGTTGAGGGTGGGCAGGGGAATGGGCTGCAAAAGGGCAATTACATGCTTTGCACTCAGCGTGGAGGAATGAAAGAAGTCCTGTTGGACATCCCATCTGTGGGGATGATCACCGTATGTACCACATCCTGTGAAAGGAGGGTGCAAAAGCTGCACTTCTCCTTTGCCCAA
Source organism: Alligator sinensis (assembly GCF_000455745.1). Lineage (NCBI taxonomy): Eukaryota > Metazoa > Chordata > Crocodylia > Alligatoridae > Alligator > Alligator sinensis. The sequence continues at coordinate 585,059 of NW_005842555.1, forward strand.
CAATGCAACAGTGCCACCGCCGCAGTGCAAATCTGCAGCGCTAGGACTGCTGAGTGCCAGGGCCAGCGAGGCTGTGCCTGGCTGCAGTGACAGCGGCTTCTGGTTTAGGACACGGCCCACGGGAAGCCATGCATTGTGATTCAGGACACTGCTACGGGGGGGCGGTGAATTGAGCCTGTTGACGTGGCCCTAGTGTGCAGTGACATAAAGACCCTGCTTATCCCTCCCATCCCGCACTACCGTGCTGCTGCCCGTCCTCCGTACAGGTAATGAGCTGAAGACTTAAGTGCAAGCGCTGAATTAACGAATAATCTGCGCATAAGGAACTAAAGCAATAGAAGCATAATTGGAATATGCTGTACTGCATACAACCGAGCCCTGCTCATATTGTCGCTCGGCTATATTTATGATAAATCACTAAACACAAATGCTCTATTGGGAGGGCGATTTTCCATTTCATCCCTCCATTGAGCAAAAGAGTGCCGCGTGACTTGAGTCTGAATTTCAATTTTACCAGCATACAGTTGAACTGAATATTATTTGGCACAAGGCAGTGTACAACTGAGCCACTAAATGGCTGATTTACTAAATTATTATTAGATGAGCCCTTGCTGTTCCAAGTGAAAGTGCAGTCACTGTCTCCCTTCATGGTGTGTTCAAATTGTTCTGTGTTTAAATATTCAGCATGAGGCTAATGTGAACTGATGAACTGAGACTACAAACATTCACTTTCAATACAGACAGGGAGACAGCGATGCAACATATCATGTGGCCTGCGGAGGTGAAAATGATTTATATTTAAGGATGTTGCTGCCTACTTCCATTACTTTAAGGTACTCTTAATTAGCCTGGTGTTTGAATGAGTAATTCAGGAATGTAGCAAAAAAACAGCTGCCTGGTTCTGGAGGCTCCCGAATTCCAACGAAGTGATGCTTTCGTCTGAACTTCTCTTTCTCCCCCCTCCAAACCTCAGGGACACGCTTGCCGCCACCCTCGGTTAGGAACGCAGGATCTGATTTTTCAGAGCTGTAGGCACGATCCTGTCCCGAGGAGGGCTGACCCACCAGGCGGTCTGTAACGTGCCGTTTGGGGATCATCTGACTTTTCCAGAAAAGAAAAAAACCCCCCGAAATAATTTCTTTACTGCCACCTGCTGGAGTCGACAATAACCCTTTGTCACACTGAAAGAGCCGGCATCCGCACTTAGAGGACAGTTACGGCGAGCATTTAAAATACGGTGATCCAAGACACTTACAGTAGATTAGAATTTTTTATTGGTACTGTGTTGCCATAACAACATAAAGACAGCAGATGACTTAAGCTAAGCTTGCAAAGCAAAAGGCTGCTCATCTGGCAGTTAAAATGAATACAGTTCACTTCACAAGTTCCCCATATGGACCCTTAGTGTATGGTAATGAGGATACCATATGGTGGGAGAAAATGCACAGAGAACAATTGTGCTCGACTGGATGAGTGAACCGAGTAGGAACTTAGGAGGAAACACAGGAGAGAGACGTGTGCGTGTGCTCTCTCACTCAAGGGCTTCTTTCAGACGGGGCTCTCTCTTTTCTTAATCTGCTCCTTAATATATACACGTATAGAAATAACAAAGAAACATATTGCACATTCTGCAACATCATTCATCATAAACTGTCAGCAGTGTTTGTAAATCAGCTTGGAGAGATCTTATAAATTTGTAATTCTTAAGAGGTAACAGTGCTAAGTTTTTAGACAAAGTGCAGGAAAATTTAAGCACTTTGACAAGTAGAAACATTAGTGGTAATCATTTTAAAAACACTTGCATCTTTTTTTGCCTGCATGTTTAACTGTAAATAATGCTGGAATGAATAAAAGCTTCCAGGGGGGGGCGGGGGGAGGCATGGAAGAGAATAAATACTTTTTTTATTATATTTCCAAAAGGATAGCAAATAATACTTGATCAGAACCTCCTGCATGTTGGATTTATCTATATGCACGCGCCATACAGTACTAACCAGACTCTAAACCTGGTAAGACAGCTTGCTAAAGGCTGCAAAGTCAATTTTGTACTACACATGCTTCATAAAAGATGAATATAAATGCATTAGTTAGACACGGTGAGCTAAATTAGAAGGTCAGGCAGGGCTGGAAGGGCTGAAAAATCACACAACCAATGACTGTAATTACTCTTTTTTTAAGTCTATTAAGTGGTGTTGTTCTATCAAGGCTCAGGGGTATAGGACATGAAGTACAAGATAAAGTAATGTGTATTTATTACTCCCACAGGATCAATTTACTAGATATTTTCAGCTCCACGGAGCAAAATACACAAATGCAGCCTTTGTTACTTTCCTCAAACTGTGGCTTATTTTCTTTAAAAGCACCGCTGCTTGAAAGAAACGTGTTCACCTGGCAAGTGTCCTCCTGCCTCCAGCATTGCATTGGTGGATTTTGTTTTTTAACGGTATTAGAAAGAAAAGATGGGAGCATCTGAGCTCGCAGGCATCGGTCTTACGGGTTGCTCAAACAAGTGGTTCAAGTTGCTCGTGTGCAAGGCGCACACTTAGTCTGGAAAGTCCAGTCTCGGGCGAGATGTCTGCCCGCAGGCAAGCAGAGCGCAGGAACGGTGCATAGATCCTTGTCCCCCTGATGTATTAAAGTTTGGTCGTAGGCTCTAAATTACACCATCTGCTCTAATCATTTGCTGAGTAAATGCTGACCCACTTACAAAGAAAACTCACTGAAATGTGTACGTACGCTGCTGACCTTCAGAAAAGAAAGGGCTTCTTGCCAGCAATTTGTATATGACTCTGCCCTTCAGCGATCGGCGTGCCACTGCTTCCGAGCTCCTCGCGTCTCGGACGCTGACATATTCCCGGGCAACTTCCCCCCTACACACGCACTTTATAAAGGAAGACGGCGAAACGATCAAAGCTGCTTAAAGCATTTGGATGCAGTTCTTAACAGCATTGAAAATATTTACTGCAGCACAGGGGTTTGTTGGGGTTTTTTTGCTTAAACAACCCTCCTAAGTGCCCTAATTGTTATCAATGGAAGTAAACCGTTAGTCGGATTTCCAATACAACCCACATTCTTCCAAGCCTTCCATTTACTGGGTAGCCTGTCAGCGACACGGCAGGATTAAACCCGGACGTGGGTCTGTGCATCAGACTATGTTGAAAGAAGAGAAACACAAGGAAGACCCCAAACCACCTGCATCTCGCTCCGCAGCAGGAAAGCAAGGGGATTTGAGTTTTAACTCACTTTCGTGGGTTGAATTCAACCCCTTGCCCTCCCTATAGGCTACCACACCAACCACTAACCTGAGACTGAGGTTAACATTTGAGTTACTTGCCCTTGCTTCTGTTTCGAGCCTGAGATAGATACCTTGGACTAGGCAACCCAAGGCAGGAGCCTGCTTTTCCAGTGGAGGGACTAAACTTCCTCCCTCCCATGGTTGTAGCTGCTTCCATTTCGCAGGGGATGCTTTTTTCCTGAGTACGACTTAAGGGAACAAGGGCTTTAAATCTCCAGCAGCAACAGTGGAGATGTTTTTATCAATGGAAAAGCAAGATTACGCGTCTTTAAAGAGACAGAAAGTGCTAGTAAATTGGGGAGGTTACAGTGAAAATTGGGGAAAAGCAATATCTGAAGCTCTGAGCAGCATCCTCCATTCTGCTGCTCTCCTTTGCATTTTCCCTGGGCCTCCATCCACCTTAAGGACCAAAGCCATCTGGCCCACGACTCTCCTGTGAGTTGCCGTTGAGAATTGCCTGCGGTGGACCCCTGCCAAAGCCCGTCCTGGTTTAACGACTAGGGGAAGAGCACAGAGCAGCATTCACCCGGCCCCCAAAATCACGGCGTCCTTCATTATGTCTCTGGAGCCAGCAAACGGTGTTGGGAACTGCAGCACCAACGCCTCGAGTGCAGATGCTGACGTGTGCCAGCCCCTGGTGCCTCCAGCCTCTGCGCGCAGAATAGCAATGAGTCGTGAACTTGAGGCCCAACCTTCAAGCTCTGACACATGTAAGTGCCAAAAAACAAAGAGGAGTTTATCTTCTCCCTGCCGTCTTCTGGCTTGGGACAAGAACAGCGGCCCCAGCCACTCTCGAAATAGCAACCTGGTCACAATACTCTTTGCTATCGTATTTACACAGGTTGGGATCGCACCGAAGACGTCACAAACATCATTTCCCTGCACTCGGAGACTTTAAATGCTTATTAGGAAAAAAACTGCCCCGAGGAGGAAATTAAAACATAGGGTAGGAGACACACGCTGGGTTATCTGTACAATACTTGGCTCATCTTTCCTTAACACCTTTCCCTCTAAACGTATTTTTATAAACACCACTCTCTAAACCGACAGCCTTTGTGCAATGTTGTCATGCTTGTTCTTCAGGCCAAAAAGCTAGCGACCCAGAGACGCCGTGCCGTTCAGTGGCTTGCTCAGCGTGAACGTGGCAAAGCCGAGGACCGAACCCAGGAATCCTGACTCTCAGCCCCACGGGTTACCTGCTAAACACGGCGTTCTCTCATTACACAGAGGAAGAAATGCCAACTCCTTTAACACCTTGGAAGGCGACGGATGAAAGGGAAGGAGTGTTAAGAAATACTGCACATGGCATAACCGATGAATTTACACCTGGGATTACTTAAACCCGAATCCAGGGGAATCGTTTGCAGCTCCAATGAAGTGAAACACACCTGACGGCTGCAGATTTCGTTCGGATCCCGTGCAAAGCAGCACCACGGCTACCAGATACCTACGCAGCACGGCGAGGACTGAGTCTGTCAGTCAAGACACGTTCATCCCCTTCAAGCAGACCTCTGGTCTCTTGGGCGAGTGTCTGATGGAGAAGCCCCGATTCAAGCTACTTTTCAGTGAGTGGACTTTGCTCCACGTTTGATTGCTTTTCACAAGCCAGAAATTAAAATATCCTCTGCAGTATTCCTCATGATTGAGCCTTGCAAAGGCTCTGCTGCTAGGTATCATAGTTTGATCCCTTGAGGTCATGCAGAGAAAGACCATAATAAAAAGAGAGGAGAGTCCAAGGAGGTAGATGCAGAGCTGCAAGAGAAGACCGACTTGTCAAGAGGTTCATAGATTCATGGATTCGTATGAATCTATGAACCTCTTGACAAGTCGGTTGGGTTCTTCTTCCCCAGGGGAATCCAACATTTGAAATTAAAACACTGCAACGTCCCCAAAATGTTTGGGCTCCAGCTCTGGTAGCGGATGCTACACTGCTAGAGGAACCCGCACCTGATCTCAAAACGGCACGGCCACCTCACACCACCAGGCTGGACCCCTGGGATAGCCTCGCCATGAGCGTGAGCAGCAGGAGAGCCCCCACTTCCCGCAGAAAAGGACGATCCATTGCAACATCAAATTGACTAACCCGTGATAAAAAAACGCAGCCCCATTTTACATCCTCTCTCATACTGGAAAATAGGAAGCGAGGTGCTCTGCTATTTGGGTGCAAGCAAACCTTGTGGTTCCTGCTTCCTTGAGCCTCGCAAATCCCGAGAGCCTCTTAGGCACTGCGCTATTGTTTTCCGCTTCTCTCAGCGGGCACATCCTTGGCTGCAGACACGGGAGATTTGTGCAGAAAGAAGGATGCTGCTGGTCTCGGGGAAGAACTACAACCTTTGCTACAACAGCATGCCGCGGGCCTGTCTCACAAGCACGGAAGGGACCAAGAGTTTCTGCAGAGGAAGCAGAGCCAGGGAGAAACCGAAGCCTAGACAGCGCCTTTTCTTCTAATTTCTCTGGTGGCAGGAAGGAAGGAAGGGCAGCATGCCAATCTCAGCACCAGCACCAGCACCTGCAGCCTCCCCAGTCAAAGACAACAGAGCACTAACAAGGCCTTTAAAATCACCGATCTAATCTCATTTCCGTGTCAATAAACAGAACATAATGAAATGATGAGGCTTATTAACTCTTTTCAGCTTCAAAGCATTTCATAGGCACTATCTAATCAATGTTCACAGCAGACCCCGAGTGTCCTCTCTTCATTGCTCAGGAAACTGAGGAAGAAAGGTCAGGTTATCTACCCAGGGTGCTGGAGTGCAAGGTGGGCCGGGGGGGCCCCACTCCTCTGGCTTTCTCCTTCAGGACTGGAGTCCTCCCAGTGACTTAGATGGAGGCTGGGTTGAGAACGAGCCATTCATTCATCAACCCTCCGGTTACAGTCCGTAGTACCCGTTTAAATGCTGTGGCTAAACAGCAGTCGGCACATGCCCGCAGTGTCTGAGGCTCCCCAGATTTCATCCAGGGCAGAGCTCTCAGAATTAAACTTTGCAAAACCTTACCGTGAAACCAGAAAAGAAAGGCCATGTCTGCCTATGGAAGCATCTGCAAACCATCTGCCTTCTGGAGTCGCCAAGGAAAAGTCGCCTTGCTGGGGTAAAGCTCTTCTGCAGCAACCCGCAAACAGCACGTGCCATGTGGGCACGGGCACGGTGCAGGCCGTGTGGGATCGGAGCTCCAGAGAAGGCGGGTTTGTTGCATCTCTACAGGTGCACATTTACTGCGCAGTAACCGAAATTACTGCACAGTACAGGCACGCGTCTACACATGCACACCCACACTGTGCAGCAAATATGGTGACTTATGCCGACATGAGCATAAATTTGATACCTGCATCATACAGGTATCAAATTTATGCCCAATTAGTTACTGTGCAGTAACGCACGTGTAGATGCACTACTGTGGAGTAACACTGTGTGTGGATTGACTTGGGACTGACTTAAGTCCCAAGTCAGTCCAAACATAGCATTAATGCGCTTTAATGCCTGCACATGTAGATGCCATCCTATTCCCCCTTAGTGTGTAGTAACTTACTGTGCAGAAAATTTAAGCTGGCATAAATGCACGTGTAGACAGGCGCTAGGTCAGCTCCATCCATGTCAGGTATTCGACCAGGACATCACATTAATGAACTTGACTTTGCGGCTTTTGGTACAAAGCAAAAGTGCTTCTTTTCAAACAAAACCCATCAAAGTGGCCAGCTTTGTTACACTTTAATGAAGAAATAAATAAATAGGAAATGTTGTGCTGACCTTTGGCAAGCGCTCGGGATCACCGGGGTGTCGTGGAATAACCTTCTGTAACCTCTGGAAGCCGTAGTCAATGGTGGGTTCGTTCAGAGCTGAAACAACAACAGACAACGTCAGGAGACGGGAAAGGCAAAGCAAGGTGGGGCGCAGCTGTGCCGCGCGACAACCGTCAACGCACTGCACGGCCAGGACGTGATCACGCATCGCTCCTTTTCAACTTGAGATCAGCCGTAACTTTGAAATCTGGGTTCAAACACTGTCTGACGGTAGATGTGAGACTTTGGTTTAAAATGGAAGTAAAACCTTCCAGCTCAAGTCCGTGTGACAAGGGGGCAAACTTTTGGAGCATTGTAACCAGCTCCCAAACAAGAGGCAATTACTGTGTCTGAATGAAATCCACTTGATAAATGCTTTGCACCCCGCGTTTCATGTTTTTCTGTCTTCATGTTATAAGAAAAGTCATTTTAGACTGGAGACAAGAGGACAAAGCAGAAGCAAGGCACTCATTGCCAGACTATGTATTTGATGCCACTGGCATGCAGCGATCACGTATGTTTTTGTGGCGAACTAGAGATAAAGCGATGTACTTTTTGTCAATGGCCAGGGCTCAGTTCTCTATGCGCTACAATGAAGTCTCTTGTAAAATCCCCACGGACTTCAAAAACCATATCACCAATAATGGAAAAAATAACTACAAGGGTTTTTTAAAGTTTTTTTACATGTTGTCTTTTTTTTTTTTTTCTTTTTTTATCCCAGTTATTTTCAAGATAAAAGGAAAGGGAAGTGGAGAAAGGGTGGAAAGGAGAGATTTTAATTGTTGGGGCAATGTAGAGTTCATAACAGGGGGAAAGGCCCAGATTCTGCACAACTAAGCATTTTCTTAAGTCCATCTCTCTTAGCAAACACTTATGCTGCTGCCTAATGAGGATGACAGAGAGACCTAAATTCACGCTTAACGCTGCACATGTGTTTAAACTACTGGTTCTCAACTTTTTAGGACATAAGGGACCCCTTGTTAGACTCAAGGCACCCCCAGGAAAAAGCCAACTCTTCACTTTTTACTACAGAGAGACAGTAGAAGTATCCTTCTGCTGCAAAGGATTCAGAAAGACCACAACAGGTCAGAATGGTTTTAACACTGGATTTCTATTTGAAATCTCTGGTTTTATCTTGCAAATCATGTTTGCACACCTCACAGTGCAAACGCTGTCCCGCAGCACCCTTGAACGGATCCCGAGGCATCCCGGGGTGCTTTGACGCTGGGCCGAGAGTCACCGGTTTCAGCACTGTGCTGAACCGGAGCCAGAGGCAGACGTTCTCAGGCCTCGCTAAACAGCTGCAGCAATGCTTCTTGATGTTTTCCTGCCAAAATGTGCATAAAAATGTTTATATGCTCTTTTTTTCCCCTAAAAAGATGTGTGTTCAGGTCAAACATTTCATGAATTTGAATCAACTCTGTCCAACTCGTTCATCTGATAAAAAATGGGAAAATCTTCCCAAATATTTAGCTGACATTTTCAACCAAAATGTTTTGGGGGTTTGTTGCGGGGGGCGGGGTGGTCTTCTTACTTATTCATTTTTGTTTGAATCAATATTCTCTGGTTTACTTTAATTTGATTTTTTTTTAAAAACTCCAACGCAAAACAAAATGTTTAACTATATGGGATTTTTTTCCCCTTTTCATTTGGATGGGAAAATCTGAAAGTTTTCATTTTCAGGGAGGCCCAAAACTTTTTTCTTTTCTTTTTTTTATGTATATGTTTCACTTAGATATTTCAGTTCAGCTAATGAAATGCAAAAATCACTACTTTCCATCGCTCTGTTTACCACCAAATTGTGAATGTAGCTTGCAGGATCCTTTCACTACAATGATGTACTTTGGACTAGATTGCCATCTAATTCATTTGAGGAGGGTCAAATTCTACCAGGGCTCTTACATCGAGAAGTACCGTGCACATCATGCAGCGACCTATCGGCTCACTCTTGTGGCAGAAATATTGTCGAGTAGAGAAATATTCAAACTAGGTGAGACTGTTAAAAATAGGATCTCTCCTTAAAACCGGTAAATCTGGCCACGTTCTGCCAGTCTTTCCTTTTACGCGGTAGGTTATGGATCGCACTAAACCCACACCTACACACCACAAAGCAGTACCACCGATCCAATTTTAGCCAAACCACATTTTTTTCACTCTTTCCCAGCTCAACCCAGTCATTAAGCTAATCTAGGAAGTAAAGTGTTCGATTGCTCTTCATTCATTATATTTTTGGCACCTGCATCTCTACAGCGGGTGCTTGTTTATGCAACCCAGAGGCCATTTTCGGGCACCATCGCCTTGAATAGCTCCTGTCTCCATGAGTCTCCCATTGATGTCAATGCAACTAGTCAGAGCAAGGTGACGGGACAAATGCTGACTGTCAGTGATGAAACACATGCATTAGCTACAGTTGGACAGACTACAAGCAGAATCAGGATTTGTTTTTTCCTTGTTGTAATAGGAATCCACTGAGTCTATCCCTGAAATAACTCTTGCATCAATGTTCAAATATCAGACCAGAGGTCTTTTCATGGAAGATATTCTCAGAAGATGGGATCTAAAATACCAGAGCAGCCCCCAACATATTCGGGTACAGGCATAGCATCCACTTGGTGTTGCTGGACTGATACGCAGGAATATCTAAGTATATTAGAATAACAGAAAATGAGGGCTGGAAGGGAGCTCAGGAGTCGCACCTAGTCCAACCCCCTGCTCCAAGCAGGACCAGCCCCAACTACATCATCCCAGCCAAGGCTTTGTCTACCTGGGCCTTAAAAACCTCCAAGGATGGAGATGCCACCACCTCTCTAGATAACCCCCTTCCAATGCTTCACCACCCTCCTAGTGAGAAAGTTTTTCCTAATATCCAACCTCAACTTTCCTTGCTGCAGCTGGAGCCCATTGCTCCTTGTCCTGCCATCTGCCCCCCACTGAGACCAGCCCAACCCCATATTGTTTTACTTGTAATCTCATAATGAGGAATGGGTCAAGACACTTCTGGCCCTCTGGTTACATTATTTGCTTGTTTTCTTTTTCCATTGTAGCCTCACGTTGTCCACACATGCCCATAAGTTTGCAAAAAAATGCAGGCACAATGAACCTATTTTTAAACCACTAATACCATTATCTTGCAATTTCCTTATAATGCCCTTTATGGAGTATACAATACATCGCTGTTAAAAACTTTCAATCTTCTGACAACTTATTGTTTGCCTTTATTAAAAATGAATATCTGGGTGTTGAGGCAATCAGATGTCCTACAATTCTAATTCAGCGTTATTTTGTAATTGTGTTAAAGATTTTAGCTTAAGCTTTTCCATCAAACACTTTCCCTCTGTAATTTACTCTTGGTTTTGCTCCTTTTCCCTTTGCATCCTTTGGGAAAGTAATCATGGGATACTGGGATATCATAAATGGAGACCAGTTTTGACATCTCCTTGAGATGCAGCAGTCATTTGCTTGCATCTTCCCACACGTTTAAACACATTTGAAAACCACAGACTATTGCCTGTAAAGTTTATTTTTTTCAGATGACCCATACAAAAGAATTGCAACTCTTTGATCTACCCCTACGAGGAGCTGAGCATCTTCTAGGAGGTCCCGTGCCCTCTCCACTCCCACGGATTTCAGCGATGAGAGAGGGTGTTCAAGCACGTCTTAGGATGGGGGCCTTAGCAGCAGGTACCGACCCGACTGCCCCCCTGTTTCAGTCTATAACAATTTGAATCTCGTTATCTCCGACCCAATTGAAAACGACCTGAAACTGCCTTATCTATCCATCGATTTGGCTACAGCACTCCCATGCTGTTCTGCAGATTTAGGCCAGTGAACTCATTTCACTTACTTTTGGGGCCAACATTTAAACTTTTGTCTCTGGAAACCAGAGTTCAGCTGAGACGCTTGTCCTCAAGCACAGATGTAAGGACCAAACCTGCTCCCACTGAAAAGTCTCAGAGAAGCTGTGGACTCCCCGTCTCTGCAATTTCTCATGGGCAGGTTGGGCAGATACTCGGCTGGGACGAGGGTGCAGGGGGATGGAGTAGATGCCCTCATGAGGCCGCTTCCAGCCCGACTTTCTGATGATCCTACAATCTCATTTACAGCAGCAAAAAACCCAGAGGAATGACATCCCGTCCAGCGGTGAATGTAGGAAATCAGATCCTGGCCTAAAGGAAGTCTTGCCTCTGTCTTTAAGGGGAGCATCCTAAGTCCCCCACTTGCCAAGCCCTAATGCAAAGCGTTTTCCCCCCCCCCATAACAACAACTGTTTTCAGACTGCACAACAGAGCCAGCATTCGGGTTCTTGACACCCATCCATCCATTAAAAACAAGTTAACATGTATTGTATTTAAAATGCATTGCCACTACCCTAAATTTTAAAAGTACTATTGGAAGTACTACCAACTTTAAAAAACTGTATTAAATTCAAATAGGTCCCAAGGCTAATGGAAGCAATTTGTATACCAACCCAAACTGACTGGCCTACTTTTCAAAATACAGGTATGATAATCTTGTGGTTTTAAAAGGACATTTAAATTGAAAGACTGTGAATTTAGTACATAATTATACCAATAGAACCCTTTAACTTGTCAACTTGTAAATCTAAAAGGCTATCAATCATTTCTAAAGAGGAAATAAACCTTAAAATTCTTTGATTGACAGTGCTTACTTTTTATGTAAAAAAATAAAATAAAAAAGAAAGAAAAAAAAAGTGGAGTAAAGTGGCCAGAAATCCATTTACAAAAGTACATTGTTTTACATAGGTGAGTAAAAAGCCAATAATTACACCTCCAAAAGACACATAAATCAAAGTAAGTACTTTTCCTTCACTTACATATTTTAAGTTGCAGTAAACTTCAGGTAACTTTTTTATTAAAATACTTCTCCAAATGTAATGCTTCTTGAAGCTGTTAATAGAGTAGCATTTTCATTTAAGCTAATATAATCATTTTTTCCAAATACGAGATTTAAGCCATTTTTCTCCCTTCCAAACAATAAACTTTCATCCTGTCTCTTGTGTGAATTAACTAAAATTACACCCAGGTGTACAAAATCTGTCTATCTATACCAATGTGCGAGTTAAGGCACAATATTTATTATTCTTCCCATTTTATGAATTACTTCTTAAACCCTTGAGGAAGAACTTTCTTTCGAATTAGACTAACAGAATAAGCCACAATGCTCTTTATACAGCAAATCTGAAGCCATAACTCATAAAATCTAAGGCTTTTAATCAAAAAATGCATAACGTCTATATTCTGAATTCACGTTTTCAAAGAACATCTTATTTTTCAACAAAATGCTCCTTACATCCTTGAGAAAAAATGCTCCCACCAGCCCCATAATTTCAATTACTGAATTAATCATTACAATAATTATGCATAGGTAATCTACCGCCTTGAAAAGTCTCTCTCTTTCTCGCTCCCTCTTTTTTCAACCAGTCAGTGGAGAGCTGGGGTTTTGGTTGGTGGGGTTTTTTTTGGTTTTTTTTTTAATATTGCACATAATGAATTCCTACTGTGTCAATAAAGCTTTGGTCGTTAATTGAATGACTGTCTGATGTATCTGAGAGGGGAATCTGTTTCTCTGGCCATGCTGCCAATGTATGGCAGAATGATCGACACTTAATATCAGCAATTAAAAGAACCTGTTCAAATATCAGATGGAATTCATAGCTTGGGGTAGTCTAGGAGAACTCTTCACCGAGGAAAACTCATTCAGCTGATGCAGAGAGTAATTGAATTAGACACATTTTAACATTATTATTCAAAGAAAAATAAACACCCGCTACAGAGAAGCATTATGGAAATATTTCAGAACGCAAAACACAGCCGGTTAATTCGTTTCCCATGCATTCAGGGTTTCATTGATTCTTTTTGTTTCTCACTGCAGGTTTTTTTTTTAATTCTGTTTGACCTAAAACCGATGAGAAACCAGCAACTGGACACACGAACGGGGGCCGCTCTCTGCTCTGGAGCACATCGCCGGCAGCAAAGCTGCGCGAAAGGGGGAGGACCACAGGGAAACTGAAAAAGCAAAGCATACCCATCACGAGCTGTACGATACCCGAAATGGGGAAAATCCTGTCTCTGCTCCGCAAGGGTGGAGGGCCTGGATCACACCAGGGTGAATTTAATTGTCCTGGACAAGGTTGCGAGAGGACGGACATGGCTGCAGATGGGAATCGCTGCTCCAAAACGCTTCTTTCTAGGGCACGAGGAAGGGTAAAGGGGCAGGGGAAATCTAAGCGAGAGGTAAGAAAATGACGGTGGGTCCAATCCCCTACGTCCCCCCAAACCTTGCCGAGGGAAAGGATAGATGGCGTTGCAACTAGAAGGTGCAGCAGTGACTGCAGCCATTGCATGGTAGGGATTGAAGGGAGGAAGGAAGATATTTTACCCCTCGACCTTTGCAAAGTCCATTTTCTTTGGCTCTGGCTCTTCAGGGCAAACAGGTATAATATAGCCTCTGGCCCTGATCCTACGCTACCAAACGGCTGCTACCCGGGGGTGTCTCAAAGCAGAGTCAGGGCATCAGCCAAGAACATTATTTGACAGAGGTGAAAAAAATCGACAACGTGGGCATAGAAACCAAGCTCAGGTGCATGCATGCGCGCACACACACACACGCTGTAGTCACGTGGTACAATTCAAACCTGAATACAAACAATAAGCATTGCCTCTCTCAACGGTACTTTCTACTTGATTGGCACTTCCCCCTAAAATCCCACAGCTTTCAGGTTTTTCTCATAGTCCCTTCTCTGCCTCCTAGGATACCGCTGGTTCTTTACAGCCCACAGAAAGTTCCCAGAGAGGGTTCACAACCTTATGCACCACACAGACGTTAAAGATGATATGACATAGTGGGTGTATTTACATGTGCACTTTAATGCGCAGTAGCTTATACTAATGTGCATGAAAATGTCACTAAAAAAACTGTGCTTTTTAGTTAGTGTATTAAAATAAGCTAAGTGCATTAAGCATCATTTTAAAACGGTGCTCTTTAGTTAATGCGCATTAAGACAGGCTAAGTGCATCTTCCTAGGAGCTCACAATGGACGGCACTTTTACACGTGCTCCAGGGATGTGGGGGTTGGTGCTTTAATTAAAGCACTGCCACATCTCGTACATCAGCATCCCCATACTTAAAAATGGCAGCAGGGGCGCTTGAACTGAAGCTTATTTAACAAGGTTTAATAGAATTCCAGCACGTCGGAGCAGCCTCCATGCTCGTGTATAGGCTCCCCGAGGTACTAGATTTAATGTGCATTAACCAAAGCGCATTAATGCATGTGTAGACATGCCCATTGTGAGCAAATCCCAGCCAACCTCTTTCATGCGCTGTGGACACGGCGGGCCCGTTCCACACAGAAAAGGGAAACAACCCACTTCACTTACCAAGCAGAAGACGCCTATATTGCAAATCTCCAAGCAAAGAGTTTGCATGGCTAATCCAAGTTTGTTACGTGAAAGCGCACAAACATTCAAGCTACATTGGTCATCGTTGTGAATGCAACTGGCTGTTTGTAAAGTTTCCTTCCTATTAACTTGCCCTTGAGTTTTTACGGAAAATGGAAGTGGGAGGGGGGCAATGGCTGGCCAGGCGGTTGGTGTTACACGGGTCGTTCCAGCGCTAACTCAGAGTTTCCCTGCTTTTATGGCTTTGGGTTTCTCTTACTTTAACATATTCTTGTGTGTTTAATTTCCTTTTCTTAATGGCACGGTGACATGATGTCATTTATTTTATTTTACTGGAAACAGAAAGAAACTGAGATGCTAAGAAATGCAATATTTATATTTTATTGCCATTTAACATCCAAACAAGCATCCAATATGTTTGCCAAGTAATAAGTAACATTCTGAGCCAAGTCAAATGACAAATTTAGCACCTGAGTCCCTGAGTTTCCCTGGTGACTTCTCTTTACTTGAACTAAAAGTGCGAAGGACCAGCTTTTGAGAGAGCTCCACTGCGATGCAAAGTGTTATTATATGCACAATATACCGTGGGGTATTTTTTGCATGACGCTAATTTTTTCTGCAGTAACTAAGGGCTGTATTTGACTTTCAACTCGCACAGACTTCAGAGGGTGTCGTAGGTTGGAAGGGAGTGCGCCACGAACACAGGAACTGGCCCCAAATTATCAAAGTAATAAGCTCCTTTGCTTTGGGCTCAGATATCCATGCCTGCCACCACTTGGCTTGAGTACCAGCGCTGCAACAATGCATTTTGCAAAACATTAACCCTGCTTATTCATTCTTGATCCAGTTCAATATGATTTAGTGGAAAATATTTATGATTTACTAGTTTCTGATCTGCTACTGTTGTCTTTCCCTGCCCCGTCCTCTTGCCTCGAGGAGTGAGAGTAGTTCTTAAAACAATCCTTTATCATATGGTTTCTGGATCTTTTAACAAAAACAGGGTTGGAACAGCTTGGCCGCATGGGTTCAGATGTGAGTTAACAAAACATAATGATTGACTCCAGTCAGGAGGATGCTAGAATAAGTGATATAAAGGTTGCAGTTGTAACCAGAAGGGAAGAAGCAGTGTTTTCAATCAAATATTTCCTACACAGATATTCAGCAAACTCATCCAAGGACACCATGCAACTTCACTGGAAGTGGCAGGTCTCAACAGCACTCCCCTTTATATGCACAAGTTGTACACAAAGGCCATGAATTTTAGAGACTGGCACCTAAGGTTGGGCTCTAAAGTCTATGTCTGGCCATCTTTGTCCAACATGGAGACCCAGCGTGTACTGTTTAGTCTGGTCTGAAATACCGAGACAGCCACAGGGGTGCAGAATGTAACTTATTCCCAGGAAATGCTCCCTTTTCACACCCTCCAAATACATTTTCAATCTTCTGATGTGTTGTTTTGTGGAAACGTTTTATTTTTAACATTTCCTGCATTGCCAATCCGAGCATCCCTCTCTTTGCCGGGCATGAGAGTGCTCCTTGTGCCCTCGTTACAGGAGTGTAAGTCAGAAGTCCCCGCGCTGCAGGCAGTGGAGTCATTCCTGATTTACTCTGATGTAACAGGAGAAGAATGTTGCCTACGCAAGTACAAGCCTCTGCACTTACACTACATACCCACGCTTAATTTATGATGTGAAAGCTTATCCAAACTCGGTTCTCATATTCACACTTGCCATTTGGTAAAAGAAATATTGAGGACCAAGGGATGCATAAATAAAATGCCTTGTCCTGCTTGAAAGTTAATGACCAGTGTAACCCCTTAGCCTACAGGACCTTAAACCAAGTTCTGCCGTCCTTTGAACTTCAACAGCCCAGCTGATGGCAAGGCAAGAGCAAGTCCCCTCATGCGGAGAGGAGACATGCACCGGCGATCCTCTGAACACGTCCGCACATCAGGTGCGAGGTGAGGACTGGTGCCAAGGGCATCACCCCCAAGCGTCACAAGCCTGAAGCAAACCGTGTGCCATGAGCTTGGACGAGCGCAACCTTCTCAGAGGCTTCCCGTAGATCTTTACTCCAACTTCATAACTCGGATGAAACCCCCTGAGAAAACCGAAGCTTCCCAGCTTCCATTCATTTTTAGTTTTGAAACTTTACCTTTGATTTGTGTATGTGACACAATTAAAAGGTTAGTGGCTTCGCAGAGAGCAGAAGAATCACTTTGACTGTAAAGTGGAGGGTGCAGCATTCAAGTGATTAAAACTAAAGCACTTTTACTTTTTCTTTCTAATGCTGAAGGGGAAATGTCTCACTCTGGAGCTCGCTGCAGTCTCTGGTTTTAACAGCAGCGACATTAGTCACTTCTATAATTGTTCAGCTTTCTTCCCAAAGAGTTTTGACAGTAACTGTTATCGAGGGTAAAAAAAATAAAAAAATCATACCAGCCTGTCTGATAAACATGTTTCCCTGCCCTCACACCCCAGTGAGCACTGTGACACTATACTTTTATCATCTAGTGTGTGCCCAGAATGAGCTTAGAACAGCAATTGCCAGGAATAGGCAGGCGATAAACCGCATTGATTTAACACATCTTGTTTTCAATCATGCTCGGATTTTCTGAGCACGCATTTTTCCTGTACTCCGGCTTGTAGCTTTTATCTGACGAGCTGATCCCTTTTCACTAGAAAATGAAAAGGTCGCACAATAAGACACGGTTTACTGGAACTTGAACAAGCACCAGGGAAAGTATTTTAGATAAATACTGTCAGGCATAGTGGAGCTGAATTTCAACAACACAATTGCTAAACAACAATACTTATTACTCTCCTAGAACAAGCCTACAAGCAACTTATGGCTCACAGCAGGGGAGATCACAGAGTCAGGCTCAATAGTTAAGGAAACCTCATCCAAGCCTGTTTAAAGATGCAGTGCTCCTTTCGGCTTACATCCAGACTAGCCCAACCCCAGGTGCGAATTAAATGTCACGCTAGCTTCTTTCCCAGATTTCATGAACTTGACAACACACCATACCTACAGCTATTAAATTATTTTTTTTGGTCTGAGTAACGGACTTAATTCAATCACATGGGGTAACAGATAGCAAGAAAATGAAAAATAAATAATGAGAGAAAGCAAGCAATGTCACCCAAACTAATTAATTAGCCGATGCTGGTGACTGAGGGAGACTCAGTAAACAAATAAGTAGTAACATGACAGGCCCCCCTGAGTGACTACTGAATTTATCTAATTAATAATATGCAAAGTATAGCAGGATTGTAACTACAGTTTAAATTAAATTTAATTATTCCACACCCCCCTCGTTCCCCAAAGCGAAGGGAATAATGCTGACGGAGACAGGATTGACAGCACTGGAGGCTGAAGTCCTCAGGTTAGTCCCATTGTATAGTCAGGGCACCGCCGCTGCCTTTGCCTCTATACTAAAGGCTCCACCGAGGACGGTCCAGCCACAAATTACAGTACCAAAGTGGTCCCTCTTATCCCTAGGTCCCTCACAAGTTTGTCTTCCTAACACCCTTGGGAGGCAGGAAAGTGCAAGTGCTTGCATTTAACACCTGGAGAAGGGAGGCACAGAGAGAAGAACGAGCTTGCTCACGTGTGCGGTTCTTCCAGACTAGGTGTGGGCACTTGCTTCACCCCCAGCCTGAATCCATATTTACTTCCCAGTGCAAAGAGCCCGAACGCCTTGATTTTTGGCACCGTTTCAGTCGTCCTGCACTCCACACTGCATGGCCTAAGCGACTTGGGGCCTTGTTACATGGTCATTTTGGGCAGCCCCTGGAGCTCTTAACCCCTGGACTGTCTGTACATTAATTCCTTAAAGTGGTTTTAACCACTTATTATGCGGCTTAAAATTACGCCACTCTAGGACAGGATTATCTCTGATCCGATTATCTCTGATCTGAACCCAGCTCCCGTCCCGTTAGGAACAATGGAAGACATGGCCACTCCGCACAGATGTGCTGCCAAATTGAAGTCCCCCAGTATCCCAGGATCTCTCACCCCCGCCCCTTCCCGCCTGCCTATAGAGAGGGACAGAAGCCTGTCCTGGCTCACCAGGCCTGTCGTAGCAAGTCACAGCCATGCAGGTCGGGGACAGTCAGAGAAGGTTTCTAGTCTAAGGCTGTGACTGCTCCAAACTAGTATGAATGCTGATCAGCATTTGTGCAGCTCACAGCATAAGGGGTAACAAGGCCCTTAGCTAAACCCCGTTTTCAAAGGTGACTTTGTCCTTTAGGAATTTGCATTCCCCTGGAAGCCAGTGGGACCGAGACCCCTCGAAAGGGGATTTGTGAAAGAGCCAAGCAGGTGGGGCACTGACTTGAACAGGAGCACGGGGCTGGATCCAATCATGGGCTTGGGGAATGGAGACAGGGCTGCAGCGGACTGCATATGCCTCAGGCCAAAACTGTGAGCAAACCCCCATGACAAGCAGCTGCCTAAACTCCACAGGCTCCTCCCTGCCGGACCTGAACGCCCCCCGGGGGGGTACAATTCTGCTTCGGTAGGTGAGCAGACCAGCCCTGCTCTGGACTGCCAATGGCCTGACATCTTGAAGGGCCCTATAATGTAGGTATACCTGGAAGAAGCCTCTCACCCCCTTACCGCATCAGGCCCCTCACAAAATGCAGCTGCCTTATTTTAAAGAAGTTACCAGCTGGGGGTGCCCACCTTTATATAACAGCCTAGTTGTGCACACAATTTGATGGAGAAGCTGCCCAGAGAGACCTGGGGTCAATGCCCTCCGCAGCCTAAGAGTGCTCTAACTCCCATCTCTCACCTCCCAGGAGTGTCTCCTAGACACCGACTTATGCTTTTTACATTGACCAGGCATGGGACGAACAGCAGTAGTAGTCCTGGGAGCTGAGACCAGAGCCCTGGCTCCCCCCAGGCCAGGACCTTTGCACGTCTATACATATACTTTAATGTGCATTAGCCTACTGTAATGCACACTGAAGTGTCACTATAAAAACGTGCTCTTTAGTTAAGGTGCATTAAAATAGGCTAATGCACATTAAAGCATCGCTAAAAACTGTGCTCTTTAGCTACTGCACATTAAGTTAAGCTAATGCTCATTTTTTCTAATACTTCACAATGGAAGTACTAGATTTAATGCACATTAACTAAAGCATGTTACTGCATGTGTAGACGTACCCTCATCAATGGCAGAGTCATCTCCCTCAAGAGGGGACTCCGGCCTATAGATCCTGACTAGACATAAGTGCCTCTCTGCAGCCTGAACCAGGCACCTGCGCTCCAAGAGCAGCAGGATTTCACACACCCCTTTGCACTTTGCGTTGCCATCGACTAGCTCTAGGCAGCTCCCAGTCCGTGTACAGGATCGCCCCTCTGAGGTGTCGCGCACCATATCGAGAGCTGAGGTGCCTACCTCGGGGCTTTCGTCACACTCTGGGACCCAGGCGCCCAACTTGTTGGTGCCCTAGCCCATTACTGGATCTAGCTCTAGGCATCTAAAGCACTTAGGAGCCTTTGCAAATCCCACAACCAGTGCCCAAGTCACTTTTGGAAATGAGACTTAGTTGTCTGTGGGTTGAGGTCCTCAAGATAGAAATCCAAGAGACTTACACAGGGCTTCAGGCCCTGCAGCACCAAGTGGAGTAACACTTCAATAACTTTAAAAACAGGGGCATGAGTGAAGCTTGCAGCATCGTGCAGGGAAAGCCTCTCAGCGAGAGAGCCGAACCTGGGCCCAGCCTGAGCATGGCCTTGCCCCTGGCCTACCCCTCCCTGTCTGGTCTACCTTGGCACCTCTGAAATCCAGCGCTCCTAGTTGTAATTAATTCCGTGTGTGTGTGCACGCATGCGTGTGTGCACATGAGTGTGTGTGTGCATGCATGCATGCACATGCATGTGTGCGCGCATGTGTGTGTGTGTGTGTGTGTGTGTGTGTGTGTGTGTGTGTGTGTGGATGGATACCTGCCTGCTGGAAACCGATCCAAAGTCAACAGCTCGTGCTACGCATGCCACTGAACAGCTGTCAGATAAAAATGATTTTCTCCCATTACCACCCTGGCCTGTTTTCAAACCAGTGACTTATAGCTAAAGGTCTCCCTATCCCGGTGACAAGCCCCATTTAATTAATGCTCTTAACATCCCAGAGCTACGTCGCTCCATATTAGTCACTAATGTCTCTTAATCAGCAAGTGCAACATAAGTACGGCTCTCCACTTCATTCACATCAGACCGAGTTTGTGGGGGTGCCAAGTATGTGCCCATTTACCATGATTTGGAAATAGATATTTCTTCTGTTGAATTAGAGCCATGCTGGGTTCTTGATGGTATTAGTGGCATGGTGCCCCTTTTAGAGCACCGTTTATTTCTGAATTGTTTGCTCTGACATAACTCGCAACGTGCCAAGACACCCAAGTAGGATGCAGCGAGTGACGAGGTGCCAAAGAGAGAGATGCCCCGGGGATTCAAATGCCGTAGGATTCCCTGAATGACAAACCCTCACCTCTCTCTAGCAGGAGTCTTTAATTGCCATGCACCACGTCTTCACTGGTAGAAAGGAAGGGACACCACCTTTCTCTGCAGTAAGCTAAGTAACTTTCTTGCAGTGAAAGACATGGACATATGTAGAGAGAAAAGTAGGGAGGAGCGTGTCAGCAATCAGCAGCTGCTCTAATTCTGAGTGTGTTTTATGTGGACCAGTGTGAGGTCAGTGATTAGATGGTGTTTCTTTTTGCCCATACCCATTACTTGCTTGCTTTCTCTCCTGGATAATTTCAGCCTCTCTATTTCCCATTCCCTATATCTTACGAACAAAAGACTTGCAGTGGTGGGCCAGCCCACGTGTCCGTCTAGCCCGGTACCCCATCTCTGGCAGTGACAAGCAGTGGCTGCTGCAAAGGAAGATGCCTTGCAGCGCAAGGAGACCTGGTGGATAGTAACAGCTTTCACACAGGCATGCTACAGTATAAGCGATTACACGATAGGAGAAATCTGTGACAAGCTGCACTACATACAAGAATGCACATCTACACGCCACGTGGCTGAAATGGGGTGGATAAAGGAAATGGATGCAAAGGCTATTAAAGAGAGGGGCCAACACTGCATTAAGCAGGTACAGAAAAGTCCTGATTCACTCTCGTATGTGGGATTGACCCTTTAGAAAGCTATTGGGGCTTTTTGCTTTTTCTCACTTAGAAGTTTTATAACACAAAATGCAATTTTTAGCAGAGTCCGACATTGCCCTTCGGCAGAGTCCACACACAACAGCAATGACTACGGCCAGATGTTGGCAAGGGCTCCGACGGGATGGCTTCGGACGGCTCTGCTCGGCACCTACTACAAACGGGGGCTCCTCTCCGCGCTGGAGGCTGCGGTACAACGTGAAGGTTACCATCCAAATCAGAGCCCTTACAACAAGAGGGAATTCACTCAAGCTGGAGTTCACAATGAAACCCAGATATCTCCTCGGTCTATAAGCAACGCCACTGCAAAACTGAGAAACATTTAGGCCGTATTTGCTTATCCTGAAGGCATCCACTACAGGCAACTTGCCAAGGGCAGGGAATCAGCTTTGATGGGCCAAATAGTCTGATCCAGTACCGCATATCAAATTTTCCCACGGAGAAGGTGGCTTCATCTTTCTTTTAAGTGGGCTGTAATATATGGTAGCTGGATTATATCTGTCAAAAGATGCCAAAATGCTTTTTTTTTTTTTTTATGGATCCCAAATCCTCTGGGGACAGTTCCAAATCCACTGAATATTTTGAGTGCTCGAGTTTGCAGTGACACCCTTTAGATTATCAGATGTGTGTGTAAAAATACATATTGCAAGCCAGCTTTCTGTCAGAAACATTTCTGAGGATGCCATGGAGAGGATATTACTTCATCCAGAAACCAAGAATAACTTCTGCTTTGGGTCTTGGGGGAAGTCGATTTTCAGATTACAGAACATAAATAAATGATGTGTTGAGCTAAAAAATTCCTCCTTTTAGGCCACATCTCTTTTATGAGCTCCAACAGCGGGGATGAGGTATGGAGCCGGGGTGGAGCACGTTCAGAGCCACCGGAGAATCCATCGGTTTCTTAGTTAAGCATTTCGGCTTAGTAAGAAAACTTAAGACCACCGGACCAGATCTTCACAGGTGTAAATCAGCACAGCCCTATTAGCTTTGCTGGAGCTCTGTCCCTCTGCGCCAGCCGAGGGCTTGCTCCGCTTTTGGGGTGTGCATTTCTAAGGGCAAAATCTCGGCCCTGAAGTTTAACCAGACACATGCACCTTTCCCCTGATGCTCTCAGTTTACAAAACATCAGCCAAAGAGAAAACCACGGTAAATGTTATTTAAAGCACACTTTTAAAGGGAACCATTTCCAAGCAGAGGGTTGGCTGGGCAGACTATAAAAGGGATTTTCAGTTCACCTTTGCCTGCCTCGCTATTTTAATTGTAGCCCCGTGGTTCAGCTCCGGTTTTCGCTGTCCACAGGAGCATTCCCAAATGCACCCATTTCTCCTCCTCATCCATCACTCCCCCCCCCGCCTTTTTTTTTTACCCTGTGTCAAATATGTTAAAAAACGATGCTGCATTTTGGGGTTATCTTGTGCAGCACGGGCAGAATTCTGATACGTCTTCTTCATTAAGCACTCATAATCCTAGAAATGAAAGTAACTCATTTCTTCCCAGGGTGCCCGTTAACTGAAAAACTAATCTTAATTGAATGCACAGATCAGTTAACCATCTTCAGATTCGCAAACCATTAATGCCCCATTTGCACAAAGGCTTGCCTGGCAGTCTGGTCTCATCACTGTACGTACAAGGAATCGGAGACTCAGCAGTGCGGAGGAGGGCGGGCAGGGATGGGGGAGCGCTATCAAGGACTCCTGTCCATGACCAAACGAGCAGTCTGGGGCTGAACGGGAACGCAACGAATAAGGCAGCGCTTGCTAAATTGTCGACACTAGATCACCTTTCCAAGTCAGCTGCAGAGGAACGAAGGAATAATGCAATTCTGCCCCCAAATACCAGTTAAGTACCACCAAATGTGCCTACAGAGAGGACACTCGCTGCAAAGAGGAGCCTCACAGACAGAAGAGAAAAGGCATAACAGCAAGGGAAGGCAGTAAAAATAATTGCACATTTCACTCCCGTTGCATTTGCCTTCCTCCCTTCTGCCGTCACAATTTATCATCTAGAACATACGTGGCAGAACCGGAGAAGATCAGCGCAGGAGCCGCGGCGGCCCAAGTCTGACAGCTTGCCTATGCCGCTACTTTTCCTAACAGGGCTGGAGCGCCGAGTAGAAAAGAGGAAGGTTGTTTGAGAAATTAGCAGCCACGCTCGTTGGCACTGCTGATTATTTATTTTTTTGATGGATGAAATCTGGAATTATGCCAATTTAGAAAAATGGAAGCAACTTCAAATCTTTTGATGAACTCATTTTACTGTTTTATGATAAGCCCTAATGACTATAGTAGGAAGAAAAGTTTCGCGACTACAATACGCTGACAAATAAAGCCAGGCTCGTGCCAATTAGTGTTCAAGGCTTAAATTAGGAGTTTACAAAATGATTTTCATTTGCAGAGGGACTGTTTAAATAAAGATGTAAGGGTTTTTGTGTTAGATAAGGCGGTGGAGACTGAGATGCTCAGATACGGAGCATGAATAGGAGACATAAGTATTGTAGATAGAAACAATCATTTGGGTATGAAATTACGCCATCGTGCAGCCTTCTGTAAGATCTCTGTGTGCAAGAGAGATGATCTATTTGGAAAACCTGGTACCCATGCTGGACCTGCAGCAAGGCCCTGAACTGCTCCACCGCTAAACCACAGCCGTGCACGTACGCAGTACATACGAACACACTTATGCATGCACGTAGTACGTACGCCCGCTTCAGCCATATTCAAAAAACCCACTTACTCAGACTAGCTCAAGAAGGACTTGATTCAACAAGGTACTTCAGTGCATAAGTAGCTTTCAGCAAGCAAACAATCCCATTGACTTCAGTGGGAATATTCAGTTGCTTTTTCATTCCTATTCAGCTGCCTTTCCGACACCGCACTTCTTTAGCAGCCTGGTCCCGACAGATTGTGCCGATCGGGCCGGAGGCCTGAGCATCGCTGACGGACTTCACGTGTCAGGAGCTGGAGCAAGTTCCATATAACACAGGAGGCTAAATCACGGCCAGCACTGCCTGTCTTTTGGTGCCATCTCCGTGAATTCATATCCTAGGCCCCGCGACCCCTTTGCTAACAGTGGCATTTGGTCTGCGGAGCCCACCCATTTTCTGTTCCTTGTACTCTCGCTTCATCCAAGAGGAACTCGGGTGAAGACAGGGGCATGGCATTGATGAAAGAGAGGAGAGGATGTGGCCTCGCTGAGCTACAAGACTCTGCTTCTGCACGGGAAACAAAGGTGGGGTGGGGAAACCCTTTGCAGCAGCCCTCTGCCTGGCACCAGGGAGCGGCAATTTTCCTTGCAATTCAGTCTAAAAGCAAGACTTTCTACTACTTGTGTAAACCAAGCACAAAAGCCGACTGGAGCTAAAGCCACGAGGGGAAGGAGTAGTTTTGAGAACTGCACAGATTTCAAAGCACGTCTCGTTCTCTTTCCCACTGAAGGGTGATTTTGGTGAAATATGCCCTTGCTACAGGGGTGCGGGTTGTAGCCGTGTTCGTCTACGGACTTAGGCAGACAAGGATCTTTGGGTGAAGCTGATATCTTTTATTTATTAGACCAACTTAGAGTTGGAAAATTTTTTTTTGCTTGCTATAAATTTAAGTTGGTCTAATAAAAGATATCAGCTTCACCCAAAGATCCTTGTCTGCGTGTGCCCCTCCTTGCACTGGAGTGGGCCGTGCCGTTCCCGCCTGGCCTGAGAGGTAGCCCCTGGCCACAGCGAGGGGAGATCAGGGGACAATAGCAAGGGGACTCAGAGGTCCCCCGCTCCTCCAGGAAAGCAGTTTCCACGGTCAGTGTTTGCTTGCTTTGTTGCTATTGATTTCCAGATCCTGTGCAATCTCTGCTCAAACTGAGCAGGTGATATACGTTCAGTGGCAAAGATAATGATCCAAAATGAATCCGAGTTGTAGTTAGGTGATTAAAAAGAAACGGACCCTGGAAATATTCTGTGACAGATTAAACATGAATGCGTTAGCATAATTGATTGCATTAAAATATGGGAGACAATTTTGCACCCTGACTTAATAATAGGCTGTAATGATCCTCTCAACTGAAGCTACACACAAATGTAGGCTGGGGGCGTGCGAGTGTGCATGTCTCCAAATTATTTCTTGCGCTGCTTTGCAGAGAACTTGGAATACATTTGTAAATGGGTGGGCGGCTGCACCAGGCAGCAAAGGGAAAAACGGCTTCGGGTCTTTTAAGGCGCTTCCTTCAGGGTTTCCATATTGCCCACAAAACAAAAAGCACATCAGATGAAACCCCTGTTGCACCCGTAGGCCTTCCCTGTCTTAACCAACCAGCCCAGAGAGGCAAAGACATATCCTTCCCTCTAGTTCTCCTTCCTTTTCTGATCAGCCTAGGGCAACCAAGAGAGAGGCAGAGACCTCTGAGCCCAAGACTCAATAAAAAAGACAGCAAATGAACATGAAAACGCACCTAACCTCATCCTTTGCACATCTGGAACAGAACCAGACATCTAGGAAAGAGCTCAGAAACCAGCGATTTGGGGCAGTGCAGAGGGGAGGGGGCGCCGAGTCGAACCCAGATCTGCTCTGAACGCCGGCAGGAGCAGCGCTTCGCAGAGGGGTACGACGCACGTGCCCCGATCATTAGGTTATGCTCGACTACCATCGAAGCCTCCCAGAGCCAGGCAGCAGCCTGCAAGAGAGGCATTAAAAGCCCTGCGAGGCACTCAGATGCAAGGATAACGGAGGCTACAGAAGACAGATAGTTTGTTGGCATGAGTTGTCCTCCCTCTGGCAGCTCTGCAATATATACCGAGGCACCAGCCTGGAAGGCTGCAGCTATTTTCTGCTGAACAGGGCCCTTGGAGAAGAAATATTTGATTTACTGCAGAGTTCTCATTTCCCTGAATTGCAAATAAAGTATAATTTGATTAAATGTAAATGAATCCAACAATAGTTTTGGTGGCTTGTCTGAAACAATTGATTGTAATGGGTGTCCATCATTTGGCTTGATTTTGATTCAGAGACAGAAAAGGCAAGATGTAAAACTCTAGCAAGTCCACCCAAATCCTCGAGCTGGGGCAGTCGAGATTGCTGGCACCGGACCGTCACTTCTATTGTTTTCCGAGCGCCGGTAACGCGCCGGGTCGGAAATGCAGCATTAAGAGGCGAAGAGTAATGTGCGACATCCACACAGAAAAAAGGCTTTGTGTGTGGAAAATTAAGACTTTTAACTCTGAATCCAGCTAAATCAATTTGAAGAGCGAGTGTGTTAAACATATTTTAACCACTGAAATGGCAGAAGTAGCAAGAAAGGAAGATAAATATTGTTCTGGGTCTTTCACGCAGAATAAAAGCTTTGTTTTTAGAGATCCCCAATTCCTTTTCCACCAAGGTAATTTCCAAACCCATGGTGCAAGTTTCAGCAGGTTTTGTCATCTGAAATAATAAAAGAGAAGTGAAATTTCTGACGGTGACAAAAGGTTGATAAACTTTTGGTGTCACTTTCTTTAAATGTGGAACTGCACCAACCACACGGATAATTATAGATGACCAGATTGTAACTGCTTTATTGCTTCTTTCTCCTCATAAATTTTAATTTTAGAAAGTTAAGTGAAAAATGTGGTTTCAATTTCCTACAAATTGCACACAATTTGGTTTTAACAAGAAAATAGAAAGAAAGGGTATGCTCTGCAGAGTGAATTATGGAGCCGAGCTTGTTTTTCTGCCTCTGAGCGCCGTAAGAATAACAAAGTACAAAATGCAGAAAAGATGCCTTTGAAAAAAAAAAGTCAACTGTACAAGGTACTAAGAAAAGCATCAAGTAATTTTTTATCTAAACATGCTTTAAGCAATTTAACAAGGTAATACAATTGCTCTAGTCTTTCTCTCTCCATTTTACCAGGCTGTAGTTTAAAGGAAACCAAGCTGAATACATGTGTTACAGGAAATCTTTTAATAAGAAAATGCTGTGTACATAACCATCTTGCTCTCTCACAACGCACCAGTGATTGTCAAAGTGCTATGAAAATCAGCTTGCTTCCAACCTTATTAAAAGGCTTATATCAATATTTTACATGAAACCAGCACCACCACAACCACAAGCATCGTCTACTGTAGGGGAATGAGACGATATCAGCTTTGCCCGGGAGGTGCGGGGGTCCTGGGGCAGCGTGCGTCTGGGGCTTTGGGTCTACCTTCTGCATCCAGCGGTCGTGTAATGACCTGACACGGCAGGTGTGTAAGGAATAGGGCTCTTTGAAATCACACCACAAAGGGGCACTGGGATCTGGAAGACCAGAGGACTTAACCTACTAAATCCAACAGGATTAACGGTGGCCCACGGATAGATCTGGGGAAAGGACAAGACCCCGGGATGAGAGAAACCACCCATAAATTGCTGCTCCTGGGGCATCGCTGCCTGGGGACTGCAGCACGGTGCACGAGACAAAATTGCTCCTAGCAAAGCCCATAGCGAGACACGTGCCCGGGCAGGATGGGGCTGCCTTTTGGGGGCCACTGAGGCAAAACCGGCGTGCTAGAGCACTCCAGATGAGTGGCGCTGGCCCCCTGTTTCAACTGCCTTTTTTGAGAGTCGCTAATGCAGCGCATGGCAAATGAAGCGCGAAGAGAAAAAGGAATAACATAGGATGCAAGCCATGAGCGTGCAACAAGCCCCGCACGCCAGGACCCGCACCGGTGCCAGCATGGCCTTGTGCCCTACAACTCAACGGCGTCCGGGGTGGGGGGTGCCTGTTGGGTAGGGCACTTCCCCCTGCGCTTGGCATGGCTCATTGAGCCTTTAATGCTACAGAGGGTGTGAAAAGCAGTGTTATTTATAACGACAGCATGAAAATAGAGGCCGTCTCCCTCTCGGTGCTGCACGTATTGATCTTTTGCACCCAACCCAAAGGCTGCAGATAGGTTTGCTGTATTGGAGCAGCTACAGTGTCAGCCTTTTGTCAGGACAGCACGCACAGCACCATGCTAACGGCAGGTGAGCCCTTCGCTGCGGTCAGGAGACAACACCGCCAGCCCTCAGCCAAGGGCAGCAGCTTCCCAGGGGCCGCGATGCGGCAGAACGGGAAAACTTGACCCTGCTCCACCAAAGCCCATAAGGGGCAGAACGACTCTCATTGCCTTCAGTGGGATTACGTGTGTACATGAGGTTAAGCAGATGCTTAAATACTTTGCACTGTCAGAAGCATTAATCATTGCCCAATATTGTTATTAATCAAATCAGGATCGAGTGTTGACCTGTTATAAGGCATGGTATAAGAACAGGGGATTTTTCTCGGAGATGGTTTCCTTTAACAAAGTTGGCTTGGTTTGTATTTTGCAAAGTTTTTGCAAACAAATGATTCAGAAATGAACACAAGGTCTGCATCTGTTCACAAATATCAAGGCAAACGATTTTTAAATTTTCAAGATGCATGTATTTTTGAAAAAATCCAGAGCTACCTTCTGATTTTAACAGAAAGCCCCCAGAGAAGATGCCTGAAGAGCCACAGACACTCGTAAAACCCTTTCCCCAAATTCTGTAGAAGTTTGGGGAATGGTGAAGTCTGAGCTAAATGAACTGCTAGAAAATTCGGCACAAAACTTTTGGACAAGGATTGTGTAATTGTCATCCAGCTCCAGCCTTTATTACATAATATTCCAGGAAAAGATTTCCATCAAATAAAAGTTTTTTTCAGACTAATTATGGTGCAAGTCTTACAGCTCTGTACTGGAGTTTCGAAGTCTTTAACACGTGCCAGCTCTAATGAATCTACAATGACCCTGGACTGCTGGTACTGCTTTCATTGCGCAGTGCTCACTCACTCAATGTATTATTATTTATTTTATTTCAGCCATGCCCTGGGGCCCCAGTCATAGTCAGCACCTTATTGGGCTAGATGTTGTATGAATATATATAGTTAGATACAGCTCCTCCCTTAACGAGTTTACAATCTAAAGCCCCAGTCTTGCAAGGTGCTTCACGCAGATGAACAGCCTTCAAGCTGGGGTCTAATTAAACAAGACAAACAAAGTGTAGGAGGAAGGAAGTATTGCCATCACCCTTTCCCTTCTGGGGAACTGAAACACTAAGTGATGAACTCCCTGAACTTGCATTACTGAAGTCAATAAATGTTTTGCAATCAACCCCAGTGAGCAGAAGACCAAGCCCATAGCCCCTTGCCCATGAACGCACACGATGGCTGTGGCGGAGCCCACACCCTTCACCTGGACATCAGAGACTTCCTCCAGCTTGAGGGCCAGAGGCTATGATCCCCCTAATGTGGATCCAGCACACTCTCTACCCGTGTTTTACATACGTCTGACTGTGCAGCAAGCACATCCTGCTGATAGTCTCCCTTGAGCACTGCAAATGGTATCCGTGCCCAACACAAAGGCAGGTTTGATCCTCTCCTAACATGCAGAAGGCCAAGGAAAAGCCTCCTATGACCTTGCACACCCAGCAAACTCACCATGCCCAGCAGCAGCGCTCCTGAGCATGCACACCAGTGCTGTGGGCTGCCTAACTAGCCCTGCTGAGGGGCAGAGCCAATTAGCCCAGGTCTCTGCTAGTTAGCAATGTGCAGACATAGCCCCCTCCACTCCCTGCCTGGCCGTATCAGTTTTACATGCATTTCTCCAAAAGGGCTGAAAAAGAGACAACCCTTGCAGGTACAACCGTGTCAAGGATCCAGTGCAATCACGCAGATCAGCCTGTTAAGAGCTCTCTCTCCTGAGCAGGCTGGTATTTCTAGGTACCCATGGTGGTGGGAGATGCCAGCTCCAGAGGTGACTGAAGAAGACGCCTTGTAGAAATGCATGCATCTAGAAATCCTGAGATATCGCCTTATTGCCACTTCTAAGCTCGTGCCATTTCAATGCAGCAACGGGGGACTGGAAGGGAGTCCAGCCGCCTGCAATCCCAAGCGACCGGGCAGCAGATATTTGGTCCGCGAGACCATGCTGTCCAGCCCCCTCCACACCCTGCAGCCACATAGAGGAATTCAGGCTCTTCACTACATTCCCTTTCTCTTACAGCTAAATCACATCTGTGTTCGTTATCAAATCCTTACTGCTCCGTTATTTACCTGTAACTACCAAGGGCGATAAGGGCTGGCACCGGGCAGGGGTATCAGGAAAGGCGGCGATGCCAGATGGAGTTGAATGCCTGTGGAAATGTTGGGGGGGCCTATTTGAAAACCTCACTGACCTTTGCCGTCCTATTTCTCTGCCACCCGTCGCCGTGTCAGGAGACGAGAGCGGGACGTTTTCGATGCGCACCCTGCAAGTCAATATTTAAGGAGTGCATCTGTCTACGGTGGCATTTTTCTGATCATCCCCTGGAAGACAGGCACCCCAGAACCACCGGCTTTCTACCGAGCATACATAATGCATGTCGCACGGTTAAAAAAAAAAGAGCGAGAGAGAGAAAGAGAGAGAGACTCAAAGCCAAATTGTGCAGGTTGTCATAAAGCAAAGTATCAAGGGAACCTGTGAGCTTAAAGCCTCTGTATTGTTTCGTGATCGCAGGGTGCTGTGACTTTAAGATGTTCCAGGTTTGTGATTATTTGGGGGTGGGGGGAGGGGGTCTCCCCTCTCCCTGCTCTAACAATCCCGGCTCTGCAGGACCCGTGTAACGAGGCAATAGTATCTACGAAATAATGAGCGCAGGAATGCAGCGCTGTTCTTCCAGTCCAGTCTCAGGTGCGATCTTGCACACTAAAGCACCGGATCAATACTCCCAGCAGCGCGCTGTTCAATACTCCCTGAATTATTGCTTCATTTTTCTTCTTATTATAGATGAGTTGTGTTATTATTTTCCCCAAATCGATATTTTACAACCTTTTTTATCCGTTTCTCCATAAATTTTGTGATTACTTTAAACTGGGAATTCCGGTACACTAAATAAGATGCAGTATCTGAGAGGTCGTGAATGTACCAACATGATTTTTTTTTTTTTTTTTTTAAACTCTGCCATGGTTCAAGGCAGAGCCTAATCAATAGCTAAGTGGGGAAATTTTTATGTAGAAAAGTTGAAAATGGCATGACTTCTGCAAGAGAAAAATGCAAATTCTCAGGAAATATTAACAGCTAAACGAAGACAATTTTAGAGGCACCGGGAAAGGGAGGTCTGATGGGCACTTTGCATCTGAAATTTAATTCCAAACAAATATGCTTTTTACCACCCCTCAGTTAGAGGGCCAGCATAATTCACTGAAATTGTTTCTTACAACGGCAGATAATCCTGTGCACCTTAGAGTGATTTAATTAGCTTCCATAGCTGTCTCCTGCTAAGTGTTTAAAGCATCTGCAAATCAAATCATGTTAACTCATCTGCTGCACTACTTTCTTTGTTCTGTGCATAGGACCTTCTTGATAACGCTAATGGGAGCTACGAGTTTCCCTGGAGAGGTGAACAGTGAAGTGAGTTAATTACATAGTTATTGTAAAATTGTGTACATTATTCTACAGAACACATAGGGTGGATATAAAGTCGTTATACTGGAAACGAGGGCGATTGCTTAGTAAGCTAAACCGGCCCCATTTCAACAAGGAAGCTGTCACGCCGAGTCCCGGCGAAAGCGGTGAGACTCGGTGGAACGGCCACTCGCAGGCTGCGTTCCAGGATCGTGGCCATGAACTGTGCGATGGCCAGGGTTTATCGCCGCGTTTCGCACGGGCTCGCTGTCCAGAGGCAGGGCAGCTTTCTGTCACTTCTAGGTCACGCTGCAAGAAGTGAATGGGGGAACAAAAACTGTCCTGTACGCGCTCGGTCTCTTCTGGCATGGCAACTCAGCCCTCCCAACGCAACTCCTCTGGAAGCAAGTGTCTCCGTTCCAGTAAGGCAAATCACCCCTAAACATCATTTTTGATTGCCAATTGTCTATAGAGAGATGGCAATCTCCTCCGATGGATTTGTTACTTGAAATGATTTGGCAACGATTTTCTGTAACTAAACCTAATCCTATAGCTCATTCACGCGCAGACCGCTACAAGCATCCAGCGTAAAGGCTCGCAGTATGTTGGACGGATACAGCTATATGGCCCCGATTCTGCAAACAACATGCGTGACTTCAAGACCACTTTCGTGTGTATAAGCAACTGCAGGACTGGGGCAAGCATATTTTCTGATCCCGGGCAACCTCCAGTGCCTGTGGACAGCCTTGTGAATACAATGCAAGTACAAAACTCACTTCCCAGAACCGTACTCTGAGAGTTTGTGACTGCTTCAGCTAATTCACGCACTAGACTATTTGCAAAAACTCAACAGGATGGAGAAAAAAGGCAAATAAGAAAAAAGGCAAATTCAGGATGGAGAAAAAAGGCAAATTCATTTCCTACAAGAATGAATACTCATGGCACTCAGAACACCCTTATTTCTCAGCCCTAATCAGTACGAACATCTGCAAAAGGGGGCCTGGGGATGTCCCTTCCCTCAGGCCTGAATATGGAGAAGGATCATTTGTCTTTTTAACTGAGCATGGGAGGGCTGAGGGGATGTGTGGCCCTTGCAAAGGAAGGATGGCCTTGTCTTTGAGCAACGCAGACTACCTTCTTCAACACCAAATAAACCTCACGGCAGGACGCTTCTTCTTTCTGCCCTGGAGTTTTACACCCTCTCTTACACCGCGAAGGCCCATGCCCTTGAACCTCCCCATCCCCAAGCAGCTCTGTAACTACTAAAACACATTTTGAACTCAAAAAAAAAAAAAAAAGGGGGGCGAAGGAAAAACTCATACTTGAAGCAAATGGAGCAGGCCTGTTCCACTCCTCTTCTTTTTAAATAAATACCATGAACATTGCAACGCAAGGCATGAAGGAACTAAAACGACAGCCAATTCTGTAACTGCAGTTAGATTATTGCTACCTCACTATTATGCCTATTTTGAAACGTATTTTTAGACCCATTCTGTAACAGCAGCATATTCCTTGGAGTTGACGCATGACAAGCTGCTTGGGAAGTTTCTGGAGAAACTTAAAACTATATTTAGAGTGCCTGGAAATCAAGGCTCATGAAGGTTTTGGTTTTTTTTTAAAAAGGGGGGTTCATTGCAAGCGTGTGTATCCTGCCAGAATAAATGGCAATTTTTTGGCCATAAAATTTGTTTGTGTCTCTGCTACTGCAAGTCTGCTGGGTTGGTTTTGCCTTTTCTTTCCAGCCCCAAGAAGAAGGGAGCAGTTCTGAAAATGAGAAAGGCGTTACCGAGACTAGGAAGGGGTGAAATTTGGGAGGAAAAATATATGCATAAAAAGAGATTGTGGTATGTGCATGGATTTCAGGAGCAAGGATCGTTGCTTTATGATACGCAGCCCCTAGCACAAAGGGCTCGCCCACTGATGCTTCAGTACAAATAAATGGGAGTAACGAGTTTCACAATTATTCGCAGACACTGCAGGCCTTGCAGTGCTGGTTTCCCGAAGAGTTAAAATGCAGAGGTTTGTAACTGCCTACAGTTTTAACAAACGTATTTTTTGACAGGCTGTTAAAACATTTTAATTTCGATGTGCATTTTCTGTTCCATTGGGAGTTAAAAA